>NC_073635.1:59717575-60020606 GCF_029407905.1 Bubalus kerabau
CTCTCTATCTCTCTGAATACCTTTATCTCTTTAAGCACTTTTTTATTTTCCAGTTAGCTCTTCCCTTGTGGCTTCCTGTCCAAAATAAAGTTCTTTAATTTTGGTTTGGGATGATTTTGTGTGCTTATTTAGGGGATGTAGAAAATCTGTTGTTCAAAATAGCAGGTGGTCTGGCTAACTCTCTGGTTAAGGGTTTGTGATATCTTTTCCCACCTGCCTAGACTATAGTTTCACAAAAGCTTTAGCTCTGGGAAAAGGTCAGTATAAGCTTTATGAAGCCCTCTTTTTAAAGCTGGGGAGAGATTATGAACTGCACACTTGATCTCTAGTTTCTATCCATGAGCCCAACTCTAGTCATTTTCAAGGTTTGAATGGAAGTCTTTTATACATTTTTTTCATGGTTTCCCTGTAAGAACAGAACTTCTGGCAACTCCCACCCACTTCCAGATCAAGAGTACAACAGGCCATGGTTTCAGCTCTGCTCTCTGCTATCTATTTTAGTGTTAACTTCGATTCTCAAAAATCTCACTTGGGAGTTCTGACTTCCATATTTTCATTTTATATATTTATGCTATATTTCATTTTACATCTTATATATTAACTTAGGATTTCTATGATTTGGAATAGAAATGGAGTGATTAAAATTACAGTGTTATCATGAATGAGAGTTGAAATTTAAATCATATAAATTTTATAATTATTAATTGATTAGTTTATTCTCAATCTTTATAGTTTGCTTCATAGAGTCATAAAGGAAATAATTTGATAAAATGTTTGGGTAAGTTTTGTTTTAATTTTAGATACTACAAAAAAACAGTTTACTTTGCTTTAAATTTCTGCCAAGTAATGTATGATTAAACATATACATAAAATGTATAATATAGAAACATATATATATTTTATATGTAATATTTTTCAAAAGACAATACTGATAATTTGATACAATGTTTGGGTAAGTTTTAATTTTACATACTAAAAAAAAACAGTTTACTTTGCTTTAAGTTTCTGCCAAACAATGTATGATTAAACATATACATAAAATGTATAATATATAAGCATATACATTTTATATGTAATGTTTTATATTTTTCAAAAGACAATACTGAGAGAAGTACTTAGGAATTTCCATTAATGCTTTTTAAAGAAAATCATAAGCAGTTATATACAGTATCCCTAATTTTGTCAATTATCAATTTCTTAATAAATCTGCATACTTATGAAACATAGAATTAAACAAAGCAGTTCCTGTTCATATTTTGTTTCTGTGAGGTATTAAAGTGAACACAACAAACATTATATGTATGTACCTGCTAAGTCACTTTAGTCGTGTCTGACTCTGTGCGACCCCATAGACGGCAGCCCACCAGGCTCCCCCATCCCTGGGATTCTCCAGGCAAGAACACTGGAGTGGGTTGCCATTTCCTTCTCCAATGCATGAAAGTGAATAGTGAAAGTGAAGTCACTCAGTCGTGTCTGACTCTTGGTGACCCCATGGACTGCAGCCTACCAGGCTCCTCAATCTATGGGGTTTTCCAGGCAAGAGTACTGGAGTGGGGTGCCATCACCTTCTCCGAATATGTATCTAACCAGTCCCTAATAGACTTAAATCAGGAGTATCATCTCCCCAGGACTAAAATTGTGTCCTCTGGGTTTAACCCCCTTCATTAGTATGTTCCCAATTTATATCTCTAATGTTTGTAAAACATAACTATGAGTAAAACTGTATGGATGATCAAGATTTTTTGAGTTTTGTTTTCTTTGAATATTCCTTAAGAAATAGAATGACATAAGAAGGGGAAAACATTTAGAAATGGGGACAATATAGAAAAAATTAAGTTTGCATGTGGAGCAATTTATTATTTCCTCATCCATACATTCAGCAAAATGTACTAAGTATTTTCTAGATGCTGATATATGAATAAACGTATGAATATGGGGATGAGAGATGGCTTAAAGGATAATCACATAAGGACATTCAGCAGGGCATCAAAACTGCTTAAGCTTAGGAAGTTATATGATTTTAGGTCTTACATTTAAGTCCTTAATCCATTTCCAGTTAATTTTTGTGTATAGTATAAGATAAGGGTCCTATTAATATTTCATTCATTTGCATAAGGATATCTAGCTTTCTCAACACCATTTATTAAAGAGACTACTCAGAACTTAATACAATGGTATCCATAAGGCCACAGTGAATAGTTTAGTAATTTTATCATTCACATTAAATCCAAATCTTTTAGAATGATTATAATAAATTTTCAACTCTTCTATAACCCAATTTTGAAGATTTATAGGAGACCTCAAAAGTACATATATTTTAGGTTACTTCTGAGAATATAGATATTGGATACATAGGATATTGATGGAGACTGGGGTTAATTACTGATATTATTAACAGATGCTATCATTGTCAACACTATGGAAAACAGTATGAAGTTTCCTTAAAAAGCTGAAAGAAAATAGAGCCAACATATGATCCAGCCAACATATAACAAGGATCCAGTAATCCTTGTTATATGTCTGGAAAAAAACAAAAACTCTAATTTTAAAAGGTATACACACTCCAGTGTTCATAGCAACACTATTTGCAACAGCCAAGGAACAGAAATGGCCCGAGTGCCCATCAACAGAACTTGATGATGGCCTAAGAAGATGTGGGCCAATGGAATGTTTATCAACTATATAAAATGAAGTGTCATCTGCAGCAATGTGAACCATGAGAACTTATGCTTAGCAAAGTAAGTCAGAGAAAGACAAATACTATATGGTGTCACTTATATGTGGAGTCTTAAAAAAGAAAACAAATGAAATAAATATACAAAACTGAATCAGACTTACAGACAGAAAAAAAAAAAGAAGTATGGTCACCAAAGGGGAGAGGGGCATGAGGAGAAACAAATTAGAAGTATGGGGTTAACAGATACAAAATACCATATGTAAAACAGATAATCAACAAGGATTTACTATATAGCACAAGGGACTGTATGATATCTTATAATAACCTACAATGGAATGCAATCAGAGGGAAAAAACAAGCTGAATCACTATGCTGTATACCTGAAACTAACACAATACTGTAAGTCAACTGTACATCATCAACAACAACAAAAAATTAGTAGGCAACAGAACTTTCTTTATAACTCTTGACCAAATAGGACAAAATCCTTCAAGAAGGTGATGAAGAATGTTAAAATTAAAAAAAAAAAAGAAAACAATCCAGACATTAGCCTCTCCTCTGATACAAATTCAAGTACCTTAGGTCTCCCAGTTAAGACCCTCCTGAAAATAGACTTACTCTGGATAACAAAAGATCATCATTGAAGAACCCACATTTCTGAAAATCCTTCTGTTCCTCTTCCAGAAGTGACCCATTGTATACAGAATTCATCCTAAAAATCATCTGCCAATGTTCCATTTCTCTTGTGTGGTTCTTAGACTTTCCCTTCTAGTAATTATTTTCTGCTGCTGCGTTTCCTTAGATTGACAACCATGATCATCCATACTTTACCAGCATCATAAAATGCACTCAGTCTTTAGCATGGCTAACTGTCTCCAATGGTTTTCATCACTTTCAGATCAGCAGCTGTCAGAATTACCTAGAGAATATGAGTTCCGGTACATTTTCCTTTAGCTCATAAGAAATGTCAAATGTAAAAAGCAAATATAAGAGTCTCTGATTTTAGAAAATTAGAGATCGGTACAAAATGTGTGTGTGTGTATGTGTGTGTGTACACATGTGCTAAGTTGCTTCAGTGTTTTCCAACTCTGTGCGACCCTATGGATTGTAGCCTGCCAGGCTCCTCTGTCAATGGGATTCTCCAGGCAAGACTACTGGAGTAGGTTGTCCATGCCATCCTACAGGGGATCTTTCCAACCCAAGGATCCAACCTGGGTCTCATATCTCCTGCATTAGCAGGAGGGCTCTTTACCACCAGTGCCAACCTCTGGGAATCCCTCAATACAAAATGCTGATTGCTAAAAATTCTTCATTACACTCAAAAGCTTCACAATGTATTTTCACTATCCTACATGGTCTTTTTAGTATGTTAGTAACCTGCCTTAGGAGAACACTGTCTGTACTTTTTTATATCTACTGAAATTTTACTTCAAACTTTGCCATTGTGTTTCTTTTATTTTTTCACATTATAGTCTGCTGTATGTGGCATTCCCTTTCTTGGTATTTTTACTTTTTTTCTGAGCAATCCAGTTAGCAAAATCATGTACCAATTTTTTTTGAGTTTATAAAAATATTAATAGATTCCACTGGAATATGAAAGTAGAAATATGCTTTATTATACATTGTTTGGTACCGTTACCTGTGTTTTCCATCTGGCATGCAACTATCCTTCAAATATTTCATTGCACAACACAGCAGCTGGTTGTAAGAATGGATTACGTAATAATATTCTTGGACGTTGGAAAAGTATGAAGAGAAAGGGGCAGGGAAAAAGCATTATGAACACCTGCTATAATAATATGCAATTTATATACATTACTTACATTAGAAGTAAGTATTAATTGAATGTCTATTATATTTTTCAATGATAATTTTATACTTAATAATAAACTTTTAGCAATAGCAATTAGACATAAATTTTTAATAAATATCTGCCATTCCCTTACCCTCCAGTGTAAGGGATTTCGTTTCTTAGATGACTGAGTTAATGGTAATTGCAATTATTTGTCTAATATCAAGCAGTATTTTCCCACATATTATACAATTTATGCAAATAAGAATTTAGAAATGTTTTAACATATGGTTATATGTGTCCCTGGTGATTAAGTCCTTGTAGGTAAAGTGGTCTTCCCATGATGTGCTCTAATGTCTATGGCTTCATTTCTCCTTCCTGCTAACATAAGCACCAAATCTGCTTTCCATATCCTCAGAGTGTTACTCTGGAAAAACTCTTTAGCCAGCTGTCCTGGTTGATTACATTTTAGAGGTGATATTTCAGGAAATATTAATGGTTATAAAATGTTGTTTTAATTTTTTCTTATTTTTCATTCCTTTGGTCTTTGTCTTTCTTTGGTGGTGTTTTTGCTGAGGGGAGCTGTTAGAAAGTACTTTTGGAGATATTTAAACTAATCAAGTTGTTAATATCCAATAATGTTTGTCAAGCACTTAAATCTGAATCTCTAGTTGTAATCTAGCTTTGACATACTTTGGTTGTCTTAATCAATCTTTACAAAAATCCTAGAATACAGGTTTTACTGTGATCATAGGATGTAAATATCATGCCCACAGCCTCCCAGTGAGACTGAGAAGAACTAAGATTCTGGTCTTCCTCTGTATCCTGACACAATCTCCTCCCTCACCCTAGGTCACCTCATGCAGACTGAAGTGAAGTGAAGTGAAAGTTGCTCAGTGATGTCCAACTCTTTGAGACCCCATGGACTATACAGTCCATGAAATTCTCCAGGCCAGCATACTGCAGTGGGTAGCATTTCTCTTCTCCAAGGGATCTGCCTAACCCAAGGACTGAACCAAAGTTTCCTGCATTGCAGGTGGATTCTTTAGCAGCTGAGCCACCAGGGAAGCCCAAGAATACTGGAGTGGGTAGCCTATCCATTCTACAGTGGGTTTTACTGATCCAGGAATTGAATTGGGGTCTCCTGCATTGCAGGCGGATTCTTTACCAACTTAGCTATCAGGGAGGCCCATATAGATTGAAAACATTCAAATGTACATTTCTTGCCATGACCTATTTCTTGCCAACTCAGGGATTCTATTTTTTTCATGTTAATGGGTTTCTGAAACTTAAAATATTCTACCCCAAATTATTTACTATATGTATTTATGTATGCACATATATGGGGCTTCCCTGGTAGCTCAGCTGGTAAAGAATCTGCCTGCAATGCAGGAGACCCCAGTTTGATTCCTGGGTCTGGAGGATCCCCTGGAGACAGGATAGGCTACCCACTCCAGTATCTTTGGGCTTCCCTGGTGGCTCAAATGGTAAAGAATCCACCTTCAGTGTGAGAGGCCTGGGTTCGATCCCTGGGTCAGGAAGATCCCCCGGAGAGGGACATGGCAACTTACTCCAATATTCTTGCCTGGGGAATCTCAATGGACAGAGTCGAGTTGGATACAACTAAGCACAGCACAGCACATGCACTTATATGCTGTAACCTGATCTATTTCAGAGCATGACAATTTCATTTACCCAGTTGTTCAAGGCAAACATGTGAGAATATTTTCTTTCTCTTTTGCCCTACATACAAGCAATCAGCAAATCTTCTCAACTATGCTTACAATACAGCATGTGCTGCTGTGCTTAGTCACTCAGTTGTGTCCTACTCTTTGTGACTCAATGGACTCTAGCCTGCGAGGTTCCTCTGTCTATTTAAATTCAAGATATCTGAGGCTATTTTACTTTGCTTCGTATACATAAACCGAAGGATTCCACTTAACTGGGAACTTTTGTGTTGCTATAAGAATATACATATGCAGACCACTTAGTTTTATGAACTGTCATCCTAGAGAATTAGTCACTTCTGAGAGAGAAAAAAAAAGATATATTAAATACACACAGATACATATTGTCACATCTGTGCAATATAGTGTTTTTTGAAATTTCATCTCTTAAGATGGGACCTAGAATGAATGCGTTGAATTCTTGAAAAAAATTTCATAGTTAAGGAGTCATTTTTACTTTACAAAGTTAAAAATTAAAACACAGAATATCTACATTGATGATATGAAAGCGACTTTCATTTAAGTGTGACTGATTAGAGAAGTGGCCTTTTTTATTTTCTATTTATTTCCTCCCAAATAAGAGGTTTGCAAAGTCCACTATTACATCATTTCTGTGATCTTTTAGGTGATTTTCATTTTTTTTAATTTAAATTTATTTATTTTAATTAGAGGCTAATTACTTTACAATATTGTATTGGTTTTGCCATACATCAACATGAATCCACCACGGGTGTACACGTGTTCTCAATCCAGAACCCCCTCCCACCTCCCTCCAGATACCATCCCTCTGGGTCATCCCAGTGCACCAGCCACAAGCATCCTGTATCCTGCATCAAACCTGAACTGGTGATTTGTTTCTTATATGATATTATACATGTTTCAATGCCATTCTCCCAAATCATCCCCCCACTCCCTCTCCCACAGAGTCCAAAAGACTGTTCTATACATCTGTGTCTCTTTTGCTGTCTCGCATACAGGGTTATCGTTACCATCTTTCTAAATTCCATACATATGCGTTAGTATACTGTATTGGTGTTTTTCTTTCTGGCTTACTTCACTCTGTATAATCGGCTCCAGTTTCATCCACCTCATTAGAACTGATTCAAATACATTCTTTTTAATGCCTGAGTAATACTCCATTGTGTATATGTACCACAGCTTTCTGATCCATTCATCTGCTAATGGAGATCTAGGTTGCTTCCATGTCCTGGCTATTATAAACAGTGCTGCGATGAACATTGGGGTACACGTGTCTCTTTCAATTCTGGTTTCCTCAGTGTGTATGCCCAGCAGTGGGATTGCTAGGTCGTATGGCAGTTCTATTTCCAGGTTTTTAAGGAATCTCCACACTGTTCTTCACAGTGGCTGTACTAGTTTGCATTCCCACCAACAGTGTAAGAAGGTTCCCTTTTCTCCAATTCTCTCCAGCATTTATTGCTTGTAGACTTTTGGATCACAGCCATTCTGATTGGTGTGAAATGGTACCTCATTGTGGTTTTGATTTGCATTTCTCTGATCATAAGTGATGTTGAGCATCTTTTCATGTGTTTGTTAGCCATCTGTATGTCTTCTTTGGAGAAATGTCTATTTAGTTCTTTGGCCCATTTTTTGATTGGGTCATTTATTTTTCTGGAATTGAGCTGCAGGAGTTGCTTGTATATTTTTTAGATTAGTTGTTTGTCAGTTGCTTCATTTGCTATTATTTTCTCCAATTCTGAAGGCTGTCTTTTCACCTTGCTTATAGTTTCTTTTGTTGTGCAGTTTTTAATTTTAATTAGATCCCATTTGTTTATTTTTGCTTTTATTTCCAATATTCTGGGAGGTGGGTCATAGAAGATCCTGCTGTGATTTATGTTGGAAAGTGTTTTTTCTATGTTCTCCTCTAGGAGTTTTATAGTTTCTGGTCTTACATTTAGATCTTTAATCCATTTTGAGTTTATTTTTGTGTATGGTGTTAGAAAGTATTCTAATTTCATTCTTTTACAAGTGGTTGACCAGTTTTCCCAGCACCACTTGTTAAAGAGATTGTCTTTTCTCCATTGTATATTCTTGCCTCCTTTGTCAAATAAGGTGTCCATATGTGTGTGGGTTTATCTCTGGGCTTTCTGTTTTATTCCATTGATCTATATTTCTGTCTTTGTGCCAGTACCATAATGTCTTGATGACTGTGGCTTTGTAGTATAAACTGAAGTCAGGCAGGTTGATTCCTCCAGTTCCATTCTTCTTTCCCAAGACTGCTTTGGCTATTCAAGGTTTTTAGTATTTCCATACAAACTGTGAAATTATTTGTTCTAGCTCTGTGACAAATACCGTTGGTAGCTTGATAGGAATTGCATTGAATCTATAGATTGCTTTGGGTAGTATACTCATTTTCACTATATTGATTCTTCCGATCCATGAACATGGTAATTTCTCCATTTATTAGTGTCCTCTTTGATTTCTTTCACCAGTGTTTTATAGTTTTCTATATATAGGTCTTTAGTTTCTTTAGGTAGATATATTCCTAAGTATTTTATTCTTTTCATTGCAATGGTGAATGGGATTGTTTCCTTAATTTCTCTTTCTATTTTCTCATTATTAGTGTATAGGAATGCAAGGGATTTCTGTGTGTTGATTTTATATCCTGCAACTTTACTATATTCATTAATTAGCTCTAGTAATTTTCTGGTGGAATCTTTCAGTTCAGTTCAGTCACTCAGTCGTGTCCGACTATTTGTGACCCAATGAATCACAGCATGTCAGGCCTCCCTGTCCATCACCAAATCCCGGAGTTAACTGAGACACACGTCCATCAAGTCAGTGATGTCATCCAGCCATCTCATTCTCTGTCGTCCCCTTCTCCTCCTGCCCCCAATCCCTCCCAGCATCAGAGTCTTTTCCAATGAGGCAACTCTTTGCATGAGGTGCCCAAAGTACTGGAGTTTCAGCTTCAGCATCATTCCCTCCAAAGAAATCCCAGGGCTGATCTCCTTCAGAATGGACTGGTTGGATCTCCTTGTAGTCCAAGGGACTCTTAAGAGTCTTCTCCAACATCACAGTTCAAAAGCATCAATTCTTCAGTGCTCAGCTTTCTTCACAGTCCAACTCTCACATCCATACATGACCACAAGAAAAACCATAGCCTTGACTAGCCAGATCTTTGTTGGCAAAGTAATGTCTCTCCTTTTGAATATGCTATCTAGGTTGGTCATAACTTTCCTTCCAAGGAGTAAGCATCTTTTAATTTCATGGCTGCAGTCACCATCGGCAGTGATTTTGGAGCCCCAAAAAATAAAGTCTGACACTGTTTCCACTGTTTCCCCAGCTATTTCCCATGAAGTGATAGGACCAGATGCCATGATCTTCATTTTCTGAATGTTGAGCTTTAAGCCAACTTTTTCACTCTCTTCTTTCACTTTCATCAAGAGGCTTTTTAGTTCCTCTTCACTTTCTGCTATAAGGGCAGTGTCATCTGCATATTTGAGGTTATTGATATTTCTCCCAGCAATCTTGATTCCAGCTTGTGTTTCTTCTACTCCAGCATTTCTCATGATGTACTCTGCATATAAGTTAAATAAGCAGGGTGACAATATACAGCCTTGATGTACTACTTTTCCTATTTGGAACCAGTCCATTGTTTCATGTCCAGTTCTAACTATTGCTTCCTGACCTGCATACAGATTTCTCAAGAGGCATGTCAGGTGGTCTGGTATTCCCATCTCTTTCGAATTTTCCACAGTTTATTGTGATCCACACAGTCAAAGGCTTTGGCATAGTTAATAAAGCAGAAATAGATGTTTTTCTGGAACTTTCTTGCTTTATTGATAATCCAGTGGATGTTGGCAATTTGATCTCTGGTTCCTCTGCCTTTTCTAAAACCAGCTTGAACCTCAGGAAGTTCACAGTTCACATATTGCTGAAGCCTGGCTTGGAGAATTTTGAGCATTACTTTACTAGCGTGTGAGATGAGTGCCATTGTGAGGTAGTTTGAGCATTCTTTGGCATTGCCTTTCTTTGGGATTGGAGTGAAAACTGACCTTTTCCAGTTCTGTGGGCACTGCTGAGTTTTCCAAATTTGCTGGCATATTGAGTGCAGCACTTTCACAGCATTATCTTTCAGGATTTGAAAGAGCTCAACTGTAATTCCATCACCTTCACGAGCTTTGTTCGTAGTGATGCTTTCTAAGGCCCACTTGACTTCACATGCCAGGATGTCTGGCTCTAGATGAGTGATCACACCATCGTGATTATCTGGGTCATGAAGATCTTTTTTGTACAGTTCTTCTGTGTTTTCTTGCCACCTCTTCTTAATATCTTCTGCTTCTCTTAGGTCCATACCATTTTGGTCCTTTATCGAGCCCATCTTTGCATGAAATGTTCCCTTGGTATCTCTAATTTTCTTGAAGAGGTCTCTAGTCTTTCCCATTCTGTTGTTTTCCTGTATTTCTTTGCACTGATCGCTGAGGAAGGCTTTCTTATCTCTTCTTGCTATTCTTGGAACTCTACATTCAGATGTTTATATCTTTCCTTTTCTCCTTTGCTTTTCACTTCTCTTCTTTTCACAGCTATTTGTAAGGCCTCCCCAGACAGCCATTTTGCTTTTTTGCATTTCTTTTCCATGGGGATCGTCTTGATCCCTGTCTCCTGTACAATGTCACGAACCTCATTCCATGGCTCATCTGGTACTCTATCTATCAGATCTAGGCCCTTAAATCTATTTCTCACTTGCACTGTATAATCATAAGGGATTTGATTTAGGTCATACCTGAATAGTCTAGTGGTTTTCCCTACTTTCTTCAATTTAAGTCTGAATTTGGCAATAAGGAGTTCATGGTCTGATCCACAGTCAGCTCCTGGTCTTGTTTTTGCTGACTGTATAGAGCTTCTCCATCTTTGGCTGCAAAGAATATAATTAATCTCATTTTCATGTTGACCATCTGGTGATGTCGATGTACAGAGTCTTCTCTTGTATTTTTGGAAGAGGGTGTTTGCTATGACCAGTACATTTTCTTGGCAAAACTCTATTAGTCTTTGACCTGCTTCATTCTGTATTCCAAGGCCAAATTTGCCTGTTACTCCAGGTGTTTCTTTACTTCCTACTTTTGCATTCCAGTCCCCTATAATGAAAAGGACATCTTTTTTGTGTGGTAGTTCTAAAAGGTCTTGGAGGTCTTCATAGAACCGTTCAACTTCAGCTTCTTCAGCATTACTGGTTGGTGCATACACTTGGATTACTGTGGTATTGAATGGTTTTCCTTGAAAACAAACAGAGATCATTCTGTCTTTTTGAGATTGCATCCAAGTACTGCATTTTGGACTCTTTCGCAGCTGCCCGGTGGAATCTTTAGGGTTTTCTATGTAGAGGATCATTTCATCTGCAAACAGTGAGAGTTTTACTTCTTCTTTTCCAATTTGGATTCCTTTTATTTCTTTTTCTGCTCTGATTGCTGTGGCCAAAACTTCCAAAACTATGTTGAATAGTACTGGTGAGAGTGGGTACCCTTGTCTTTTTCCTGACTTGAGGGAAAATGTTTTCAATTTTTCACCATTGAGAATAGTGTTTGCTGTGGGTTTGTCATGTATAGCTTTTATTATGTTGAGGTATGTTCCTTCTATTCCTGCTCTCTGGAGAGTTTTTATCATAAATGGATGTTGAATTTTGTCAAAGGCTTTCTCTGCATCTATTGAGATAATCATATGGCTTTTATTTTTCAATTTGTTAATGGGGTGTATTACATTGATTGATTTGTGGATATTGAATAATCCTTGCATCCCTGGGATAAAGCCCACTTAGTCATGGTGTATGATCTTTTTAATGTGTTGTTGGATTCTGATTGCTAGAATTTTGTTAAGGATTTTTGCATCTATGTTCATCAGTGATATTGGCCTGTAGTTTTCTTTTTTTGTGGCATCTTTGTCAGGTTTTGGTATTAGGGTGATGGTGGCCTCATAGAATGAGTTTGGAAGTTTACCTTCCTCTGCAATTTTCTGGAAGTGTTTGAGCAGGATAGGTGTTAGCTCTTCTCTAAATTTTTGGTAGATCTCAGCTGTGAAGCCGTCTGGACCTGGGCTTTTGTTTGCTGGAACATTTCTGATTACAATTTCAATTTCTGTGCTTGTGATGGGTCTGTTAAGATTTTCTATGTCTTCCTGGTCGAGTTTTGGAAAGTTGTACTTTTCTAAGAATTTGTCCATTTCTTCCACGTTGTCCATTTTATTGGCATATAATTGCTGATAGTAGTCTCTTATGATCCCTTGTATTTCTGTGTTGTCTGTTGTGATCTCTCCATTTTCATTTTTAATTTTATTGATTTGATTTTTCTCCTTTTGTTTCTTGATGAGTCTGGCTAATGGTTTGTCAATTTTATTTATCCTTTCAAAGAACCAGCTTTTGGCTTTGTTGATTTTTGCTATGGTCTCTTTTGTTTCTTTTGCATTTATTTCTGCCCTAATTTTTAAGATTTCTTTCCTTCTACTAACCCTGGGGTTCTTCATTTCTTCCTTTTCTGGTTGCTTTAGGTGTAGAGTTAGGTTATTTATTTGACCTTTTTCTTGTTTCTTGAGGTATGCCTGTATTTCTATGAACTTTCCCCTTAGCACTGCTTTTACAGTGTCCCATAGGTTTTGAGTTGTTGTGTTTTCATTTTCATTCATTTCTATGCAAATTTTGATTTCTTCTGTGATTTGTTGGTTATTCAGAAGCGTGTTGTTCAGCCTCCATATGTTGGAATTTTTAATAGTTTTTCTCCTGTAATTGAGATCTAATCTTACTGCATTATGGTCAGAAAAGATGCTTGGAATGATTTCAATTTTTTTGAATTTACCAAGGCTATATTTATGGCCCAGAAGGTTCCGTGTGTGCTTGAGAAAAAGGTGAAATTCATTGTTTTGGGTTGAAATGTCCTATAGATATCAATTAGGTCTAACTGGTCTATTGTATCATTTAAAGTTGTGTTTCTTTGTTAATTTTCTGTTTAGTTGATCTATCCATAGGTGTGAGTGGGGTATTAAAGTCTCCCATTATTATTGTGTTATTGTTAATTTCCCCTTTCATACTTGTTAGCATTTGTCTTACATATTGCAGTGCTCCTATGTAGGGTGCATAAATATGTATAATTGTTATATCTTCTTCTTGGATTGATACTTTGATCATTATGTAGGTGATTTTCAAATGAACATCTTTAAAACTTATTTATCCAACTGTATAAACTGAAAACAATAATTATACATTTATAACTCAAAAGAAAAAGTGAAATCCTATGTAACCACCACACAAATCAATAAATAAAACATTTCTAGTACTTTGGAAGCTTATCTATGGATGCTTTACAATCACTACTCCGTGCCCTTTGGAAAGACAACCACCATGAAAAATAGTAAGAAAATAGATTCGTTTTGCTTGGACTTTATCTAATAGGAATATACCTGAATTACTTTGTGTCTTGTTTCTCTTGATAAGGAATTTGAGTATTGCACTTGTAAATTATAAACTGATAAATGAAGAGGTAACAGCTGAACTAGATACCTTCCACTGAAGCAGGTATCAAAGCAGGATAAACTAGAGTGGTTGAGAACATAATTTCAAATAAACTGAGGTCTGGCAACATTAAGCAACATTTTCTACTTGGTTTTTCAAATTTCACATTTGTGAGTGCCTTAATCTATGGTTCCTCAAAATTTTAGTTACATACCATAACAAGTTTCATATTTCTCATAGATGTTATTCTCCAGTGCAATAGCCTTTTCATTGCCTTTTCCATGCCCTTTCATTGCATTTATTTATTACTTCTGGTTTATTTTTGCACTTAAACAAGATTATAAAATTGTTAAGGACAAGGATTATGTCTACAGTGTGAATACCTAACACAGTGTTTTACAATTTACAGCTATTTAAGTATTATTTGTGTAAATGAATTAAAGAATTACTTATTCTTGGCATCTCACTTTCATATTCTTCATCTCATTATTATAGTAGGACTTATAGTCAAATATAATTTTAAAGTAGTAAAACCAGTATGTCTTTTAAGCAAACTTTTTATTTTGAAGTATAACATGCAAAAAAAAAAAAAAGACAAAAAAAAAAGAAAGAAAGAAAGGCTAAATCATGAGTATACAAATTTTCAGAAAGTGAACCAACCTATGTAACCAGCATCTGGATCAAGAAACAGACTGCAACTGCTTCCCTTTAGAGCCCCTCATGTCCTCTTTCACCCCCGCCTTTCACAAGTAACCACTCTCCTACCATCTAAACACCTAACTTTGTCAACTGCATTTTTGAGCTTCCCTGGTGGCTCAGATGGTGAAGCGTCTGCCTGCAATGCAGGAGACCCGGGTTCGATCCCTGGGTTGGAAAGATCTCCTGGAGAAGGAAATGGCAACCCACTTCAGTATCCTTGCCTGGAGAGTCCCACTGACGGAGGAGCATGGTAGCCTACAGTCCATGGGGTCACAAAGAGTCAGTACTGAGAAGAAACTTGGCTTTAGAGAAGTAAAGTGGTTTAGGAAAATCAGGAGTAGTGGGCGATGGAGTGTGCAAGGGTAAGAGGCAAGGTAAGGGCAAAGCCTTGATTTGAATATGTATATTTTTATCATACAAGAGTCTCAGTGTCCCATGGAGGTGTGCAGGTACTTTAATCAGGCTACACATGGAAGTGGCAAAGAGAAAAAACAGAGGTTGAGAAGTATTAGGCACCTACTTAGATATTAGAAGGTATCTAAGAAGTGCTATTGCAGAATAGAAGATGTAGCCAGATGAAATTAAAGAGGACTAGACCAGTTTCCAAGTGCTCTGTATGGGGATCCTTGAATAAATTCCAAGGATCTGTTTCCTGGGCCACTTCCTCATACTACCTTTCCCTCTTGGACTAATTTTAGACTTGAGCACTTACTGGACAGTAGATGGTGAGAGTAGGGTGGTTTGGAGTGATGTCAATGTGTAGCTGCTGCTGCTAAGTTGCTTCAGTCATGTCCGACTCTGTGCAACCCCATAGATGGCAGCCCACCAGGCTCCCCCGTCCCTGGGATTCTCCAGGCAAGAACACTGGAGTGGGTTGCCATTTCCTTCTCCGATGCATGAAAGTGAAAAGTGAAAGTGAAGTCACTCAGTCGTGTCCGACTCTTAGCGACCCCAGGCTCCTCCACTCATGGGATTTTCCAGGCAGAGTACTGGAGTGTGTTGCCATTACCTTCTCAGGTCAACGTGTACAGACATGCGTTATTAACATTATTATGAATCATAGTTCCCATTATATAAAGACTTCACACATTTATCCATCTAGCCTACTACTGGTGACATTTAGGGCATTTTCAATTATTTTCTATTAGGAATGATGATTTTGAATTCATATTTATACCTTTCTTTTGCATATATTCAATCACTTTCTTTTTATGTAGTATATTTTCCTTAGGAAAGAAATTCCTGGGTTACAGAGAATGAGTGTGCTTAATTTTTTAGATCCTGCCAAATACTTTTCCAAAGTGATTATAGCATTTTTATGCTTCTGTCATCAGTGTATAAGAATGCTCATTTCTCTACATCATTATATTGTCAGTTTCTAATTTCAGTCATTACTAAGTGTAGAATAGTATCTAATTGTGGTTACAATTTGCATTTTTCTTATGACATGAATTTAAACAGCATTTCTTCTATTTCTTGACAATTTTGATACCACTGGTGAAATGCACTTATAATTTTGCTCTTTTTTCTTTTGTTTTGAAAATTGTGAATAGGTTTTACCTGTTACTTGTATGGTCTAGATAAAGTTCTTTATCATATAAAGTGTAATTAGTTTGAACATTCAGTGGACTATCTTAAACTCTAGTGACATCTTGCATCTTATTTATGAATTTGGCAACTTGTGACTTCTCCTCTCTCATTTTTCCTTAATCAGTCTTACCAGAAATATAAAAACTTTATTATTCTAAGGAAGGTTAAAACCTTGTAAAACATCAAACTACAGCAAGTTTAGATAGAATTCTTACTATCATTGGAAATATCTTTAGATTTCAAGCTCTTAACCTTTTCAGTATTATGTTACTGAGATAGTTTAGAAATGGTTTAAGAATATAAACTTACTCAGTTTTTTAAAAATATAAATTATATAGTAATGATTTTCAAGTGAATGAAAACATCTGATCCAGTCCCTCAAATCTTCTAACAACCTAGAGAGCTGAGTATTATAAATTTCAATTTGGAGTTCAAAAATGTTTGTTAAAATGTACATATTCAGGTGCCACTTCACAAATACCTAATCAGATTCTCTGGTAGTGTGGTCTAGGAATTTGAGTATTTAATGCAGTTGATTTATATGTACATTCAAGTCTAAGGAATACTGTACATGAAAAATGTCTCTAAACAAGTATTTATCATTTGATATACTTTATTAATATTAAATCATAATTGAAATGGTAGAAATAAATCCTTATATGACTACCATGTAAAACAAACAGCCCTTACTAATTTTACCGCTATTGAGACTTTATAGGCAGTTACTCAAACTGATTTTTATGAATCCAGAGGATTTATTATAATACAACCTTCTGCCTCTATAAAAGAGTTAAAATATTTTTCTCAGAATTTTATTTCATCAACTTCTATGGACTTTCGCATGTACAAAGTGGCTACTTGGAATCCATTTAAATCAAGACTTTGAGACTTTGTGTTACAGAAAGCACCCACAATGTCATGTTAATCAAGTTAGTCCAAACTTTAAAAATTATTGATGGAGAAATTTTTATCTGAGAGACTCAAAAGATGAACAGTATTTGCCTTATCTATAATTACAATGCAGGAAAACTATAAAGTTGGGCAAGATACAGAACACTCTTCTAGGGACCATTTGAATTTATAAATGGATTTTAATCAGCTATCCTAATCATGAAATAATCAATATGTTTTGGTAATAGTATACAAATTTCCTGGTTAGATTAATGCTTTCCCTTATCTGCACCTTGCAAAAAGACTAGTCAGTTTTGTTTTTCTTCCTTGGGAACTATTTTCAATACACCACTCTGGTCTGAGAGAAACTTAGTTTACAATTTAATAACCAAGAAATTATACAAGGTTTCTCATTAAAAGATAAATTTTCATGCATTATTCCAAAGTTTTCAAAAGGTTAAACTAATATTTTAAAATCAAAACTGTCCCAATTTATAATAGGATTTAATCTTGACCAAAAATTGTACCCCTTGCTTTAAAGATCTTAATCTACATATTTTAAATTTTAATTATATAACATTATAAGATGTCCCATGAGGTTTAGATTAATTCCTCCATTGTCACTATGTAACATTTGACCTTAAAACTAAATTTTTCATATTCACATATACATATACGACAAACATTTCCAGCAGGTAGTCACCAAGCTTAACTTTACAGGATATACAACTAGATTGAATTTTGTAGGGAAAAAAATGACACCAAGAAGGCAAGCCTTAGAACCAAACTGAAAAGAATAATTTCAGTTACTTTAACAGTCCTGCTTTTATACTCCAGAACACATACCCAACAATTCAGGCTGTCCTGTGTAAATGTACTAATGAATTTAGAACTTAGACATTCATAAATGAAAGATTTAACATTGAAATTCACTGACCTATCTCTCAAAGTGACACATTTCCAGATCCAGACAGAAAACTAGATAATTACATGTAAAAGAGTGAAATTAGAGCATTTCCTAATACCATACATAAGCTCAAATGGATTTAAGATCTAAATATAAGCCCAAATAGTATACAACTCTTATAGGAAAACATAGGCAGAACACTCTCTGACATAAATCATAGCAAAATTTTTTGATCCATCTCCTAGAGTAATGACAATTAAAAAAAAATAGCAAATGGGATCTAATTAAACTTAAAAGCTTTTGCACAGCAAAGGAAACCATAAACAAATGAAAAACAACCCACAGAATGGGAGAAAACATCAGCAAATGAACTGACCAACAAGGAATTAATTTCCAAAATACACAAAAAGCTAATGCAGCTCAATATCAAAAGAACGAAGAACCCAATCAAAAAATGGGAAGAAGACATAAACAGACATTTCTCCAAAGAAGACGTAGAGATGGCCAAAAAGCACATGAAAACATTCTCAACATTATCCATTATTAGAGAAATACAAATCAAAACCACAATGATGTATCACCTTACTTAGGTGAGAATGATCAGCATCAAAAAATCTCAAGCAATAAATGCTAGAGAGGGTGTGGAGAAGAGACTCCCCCTATGCTGTCAGTAGGAATGTAAATTGGTACTACCATTATGGAGAACAGTATGGAGATTTCCTTAAAAACTAAAAACAGAGCTAGCATATGATCCAGCAATGCTACTCCTGGGCATACGTCCGGAGAAAATGATAATTTGAAAATATAGATGCACCCCAGTGTTCATTGCATCACTATTTACAATAGCTAGGACATGGAAGTAACCTAAATGTTTATCACTGGATGAATGCATAAAGAGGATGTGGTACATATTTACAAGGGGATATTAGTCATAAAAAGGAATGAAATAATGTCATTTGTAGAAACATGGATAGACCTAGAGATTGTCATACTGAGTGAAGGCAGTCAGACAGAGAAAGATAAATATCATATGAAATCACTTATATGTGCTATCTAAAAATATGGTACAAATAAACTTATTTACAAAACAGAAATAGAGTCACAGATGTAATAAACAAACATATAGAGGGGGGATAAATTGGGAGATGGGGATCAACATATATTTACATGTCCAAGAAATGAACATGTATAATAAATAACTGTATAGACACTTCGGTAAAGGTAGTTCAACCACATTTTCAATTAGCAAAAAAAGACTTGTTAGTTATCAAAATTTGGCAAACTAATCTATGGGATTAATTCATTTAGGTGGATTTAATTCAAATGTAAACAAATAAATAAAAAATTCTGGCTATGAGGAAGTTTCCAAATGTTACCTAGGTTGTTTTTGCTTGTGTAAATATCCTTGCCTTCCTCTGCTGTCTGATACAGTTGCTTAAACATTAATTCCCAGTGATCATCCTGAGATGTCATCCAGCAGATGGCATGTCAAGTAGAAACAGTAGCCTCATAGTCAATTTAGCCCCTCTGGGAATGTGGTTCAACCCAAAGGAAAGACAGGAATTATTGTGAAGACAATGTTTTTATCCTTGTTTAGTGGAAAGGCTAACAGATGGATACCAGTAGCCATTACCCAAAGTTGAACAGAATATGCATTTTTACAGCTGAAATCATAATTTTAAGAAACACCTACAGATCATTTAACTTGTTTTACCTAATATCTGCATTAATTTGGTTTAGGGGAGACTGTTATTCCTGATTAGTTTTTGGCTCATCAGTTTGCTAAAGAACAAGAAATAAAAGTACACACAAAACAAGAGAGAACACATCTTGTTGTTCCACAGACTGGTTTATAAGCAGTTGTAGTTTAAAAACTCTTGTTTTGCTTTTTCTCAGTTACTAGCATATAAAAGGTGAAATTACCTTGTATATGAATAAATTCAAGTTATTAAACTAACTTCAAATTATTGAAATGTACAATCTAAACTAATTTCAAATTATTGAAATGTAGACTCGCACCTTGCCAAGTCTTTAGAGTTAACTTCTATTAACGTAAAACTGAGAAGTTAGAGTAACTATCTAAATGGCACTAGAAATGAAAGAAAAGTATAAATATAAAATATAGGGCATTCTAAAAGACAAGGACCTGGCTTTTGCAACAATCAATAGTAGAGAGTAAAAGGAGTGAAAGGGACACTATTGCAGATCAAGAGACTTGATAAATACCAAACAAAATGTGGCCACATATATAAAATCATCATTGAGACAATAAGGGGCACTTAATTATGCTTTGGGTATCAGATATCAGCAAAGAAGTGTTTTTAATTTTTAGGAGCTTTCACAATTGTTGTGTTTATGTTATCCATGTTTGGGGCTAAGATTGTCCTGCTTCTTTTGCTTTAGCTGTGTTTTAAATTTTTCATAGTTATTTCAACTAAAAGATTGTATGTGTGTGTGTGTGTATATATATATATATATATATGTGTGTGTGTGTATATATATATATACACACACACACATATATATATAATGGAGTCCCTTCTTAAAATTATTGAGTATATTGTGTGTATATATATATATATATATATACACACACACATATATATATAATGGAGTCCCTTCTTAAAATTATTGAGTAACTCTTCACAAGTGGTAGTGGAAATTTCAGACACTTTCATTTCTAAATAAGGCCCTCTATGAACTAGAAGTTCTTACTTTTCTTAGTCATTCACTCAAACCAAATTACTTCAAGTTTCAGAAATAGTCATATATCAGAACTATTTGCCTTTGCACAGGCTTTACCTTCTGTCTGATTGTTATCTGCTATTTAAAAACAAAAACAAACAAGAAAACCTGACTTTTTTTAAGAGCATGTGTTAGTCTTGCTCTAAGGGAAATCACCTCTGATTAAATAGCTGAAAAATGCACTCTTGTATAGAAAAAAAAAAAAAGAGAGAGAGAGAGAGAACACTAGTCATTAGATACAAATGAAAAAGAAGATCTGGTTAAAAAACAAAACAAAACATTAAATTGAATGAGACATATACTGAAAGCCAACTGGGCAGATGGGTGGAATTTAACGCCTCTCTTTAGATGCAATTTGTATATACATATATTAATACAATTAGGCTCTTAATCCAACCAAGATTTATGTTAATTTAAAAAGTTTGCTTTGTTTACAATTTGATATGTATCTTCTTTGTATTCCCATAGTCTTGTTCTTGTGACAGGATACCTTATTCATCATTTCTTAAATTCTCTTTTGTGTGATTATATTTAAGTTGAAAGTCTGATTGATTTCATAAGATTTATAACTTTACACCTAGCACAATGTCTGACTTACTCTACATACTAACTAGGCATTGGGGAATTTGTTTTGAATTAAAGAATTATTTAGAAGATAATGAGTATGAGAATATACACACAAACTTTAGGCAAACCCAGGTCTATTAAAGCGTTAATTTTTAGTAAAGGAGTGGAAAATTAAAATATTTTTATGTGCATTTTCTAGGTACTGAATGACTTTGCTACTCTTTTAAAGATGATCAGTACTGTGCTGACTCTGAAAACTGGTCCTGGTTTATTTTTGTTTTTTTACATGTTTTATGGCATAAGCAGTTCAAAATCAGTTTTAATATACACCAGTTTCTGGTTTTTAACTTCACATCTTTGAGTTGTAAAATTTCCCCTGGGGATTAGAAATATATTCTTATATTCCTTGATCTTTTATATCTTAAAATGAAGGCCAACAAAGAGATTGAATAAAAATAGATAATACCAGAAATAGTGTATCATTCAATTGATAATGGGTAGCTTGTTAGTCAGAATTGAACAAGACCTTTGATTGAGGTCTACCTGAGTGGCAGGCTCAACACTGAAATAAGAAAGGAAATCAAATTTCAAGTCAATCAGATACCACAAATGTTAAGGCGAGAGAAATTTAAAAGAAACTCTTCATGGCTTCCATGAAAGGAAAGGCCTTTATAAATATGACTATTTATAACTAGAAGTCCTTATAAAATAAAAAAATACATTTTTGAATGTAACTGATAACAAACAGAAGAAATAGTTAATACTTGCAAGCATTGTCCTATGGAATTTTTGAGGATTATGTGATTTAGCACATCAGTTGTGTGATAAACTAGAAAGAACTTCAACTTTAGAGAAGAAAACTAAGATGCATGAAAAGCAAGCAATGCCTTCAAGCAAGTAAGTCATTGATGTGAATTTCAAAGTGAGAATTTATGCTCTAGATCTTTTTTTCTGAATTATTATTCTGTATAATACAGTCAGCTAACCTCCACAATTATGTTGGAAATTCACAAATCCCAATTAAGTACTTAGCTTAAGAGTGATATGGAAAGAATCTTTACTCTACTTTAATTACAGCTAAATTGTTACAGCCATGAAACAATCTCTTCTCAGGGCATGCTCATATGCTCAATATATTTGTCTCTTTCTTCTATGTATTGTTCAAATTCTATCCAAACTTCAATATGTAATTTAAATGCTACATTATGTACTTCACTATATAAAAAATATCTCTTTCTGCTTTAGGTTATTGTAGCACTTTCTCCATAATCTTATTATGAAACATAATATCTTACAAAACATTATACTTTATGATAGTGAAAAGGGAATACAATTTAAAGATCTAAATTCCGACTCTTCAACTAGCCACAGATATAGACTTGGTCTTGGGGCCTCCGAGTCTCGCTTTTTTCATCTTAAAATTAAAGTTTATAGCCTGACAACATAATAAGTGTGATGGTTTATACAAGGTATACAATACAGAGTCTGAAACACCATAAGAACTAAAAATATGTTCTCCTTTTTTTTTTTTTCTTCATTAATCTGAGAAGCATCAGTTGTGGGTTTTGTCACACTTGTTAGAACTTTGGCATTCTCCTTGCCTTCATGCCTGCATGCATTCATTATTTGTTGGAGGCCCATAATGTACAAGACACTACATTAGAAACTAGAGAAATATTTGTATACAAGTGAGCTAGAGATACAACTACCAAAAAATCTTCATGGAACATGGTGCCTGTCTAGCTTCAGGTCAAATTAATAGTGATTTCTTAACAAGAATGTATATCAAGTATATCAGTGTATATCTCATATCTCTTCTTCTTATAATGGCATTAGTTCCACCATGAGAGCCTTATCCTCATGACTTAATCTCACCTAATTACTACCCAGTATCTACCTCCAGCTACCATCACATTAGAGATTTGGGTTTCAACAAATGAAATTGGGGTAAGACAAAAGTATTCAGTCCATAACAAATGTGTTAGTGATAGTTCTAGAAGCTAGCCAAAGTAAGGAATTCAAGCACTTACACATTTGATGTTATTTAAAAGAGAAAATAAATAAGCTGCTCAGAACTGGTTTTTTATTTTGATTGAAGTTAAATATCTTCCTGTGCTTACTCATAAAATGAATCAAGTAGCATGTAGTGAACAATGACCTTCAAAGCATGACTACCATCAATACAAAGACAAGTTACATTCGGTGCTTTCTTAAAGTATATTTAAAATAAGCTAGTGACATAATGTGGAGAAGGCAATGGCACCCCACTCCAGTACTCTTGCCCGGAAAATCCCATGGACGGAGGAGTCTGGTAGGCTGCAGTCCATGGGGTCACGAAGAGTCGGACACGACTGAGCGACTTCACTTTCACTTGTCACTTTCATGCATTGGAGAAGGAAATGGCAACCCACTCCAGTGTTCTTGCCTGGAGAATCCCAGGGATGGGGGAGCCTGTTGGGCTGCCGTCTGTGGGGTCGCACAGAGTTGGACACAAGTGAAGCAACTTAGCAGCAGCAGCAGCAGCAGCAGTGACATAATGCATGGTAAGAGTTTAATCATTACAGTTCTATGCTGAACCAGTCTTTTACCTTAGGTAAATTACTTTCTGTTCTGTGACTCATTTCATGTGTCTTTAAAAGGAAGATATTAGACTAGATAATTTCTTAAGCCTTTTCAGTTCAAAATATATTGAATAAATTTTGTATAATTAATTTGCCACAGTTGCTAACCTATATCATCATATACTCAATAAAAAATGTCCTAGAAGACTGACATTGCCACTACTTCCAAACCATTTTGCACAAGAATTATTTCTATCATTTCTTCAAAATAAGTTTGATTCACATGACAGATAAATAGATGAAGAATGGGAGAGAGGCAGGGCTGGTCTTATAGTTAATTGCAGTGGAAGTCCCAGAACTCAGTTTCTCCCACAAGCCTGCCCTTAGTTCTGCAGAGTTGTCTCTGAGATAATTTTACTAAACACTAGTACTCCAAAACAAGACTGAAAATAATTGTAGTGAAAGTGTTAGGTAGTTAGAGTTAAAAAAAAAAAAAGAGTCCAAAATGGCCACTAAAAAATGGCAGCTAACAGGCAGACAAAGGAATGAAACAGTTTGCACAAAACAAAAAAAAGGGAAAATCTACAGCCTGGAGTAAAACATTTTGATGGGGAAAAATCATTCTCAACATGACCCCTTCCCTGTTTGATCTCAAATACAAGCCCTATTTGACATGGAACAGAATGTATCAGTCTCTGCAAACTGCTTGGGTGAGGAACAAAGGATATAAAGAGAAAAAAACTAAAATGGGCTGGGTCCCCTCTCACATCTCAGGAGGATATTTTCATGTTACTTGTTTAATAAATCTTGCTTTCATGAGCTTTCCTAGTCTGTCATTTTAATTCTGTCACTAAAACAAGAAAAGGAACACGGAAAGAGCCACACTTGACAAAAGAAGCATATAGGCATTGAGCCCAGCCATTCCCAGGCTTAAATTCTGAATTTAACATATGTTAACCACATAGGGGCACATTCAGGTTCTATGATGGCTTCACACAATCTGGGAGGTTATCTTTTTAAAAGGAAGTCATAGAACCATAAATACAAAACTGTGTATAAGATCCTCCCAGCCAAGAAGGGATTGGATGTTGAGGGGGAGTCCTCAAGTTTAGCTGAGTGACTTAGGATATTTAGTGAATCTAAACCTCAGTTTCCTCAGCTTCCAAATGAATCAAGTACATCTCTTGAAGGTGACTATGAGAAGTAAGTTAGATAATGTTTGTATAGCATGTAGCAAAGAGAAAGGAAATTCAGTATGTATTAACTATACTATATTTGTGTCAAGGTTTTGTCAAAAACCAATTATACCAGACAAAGCTAAATAGACAAGAAAGTTCTTGTTAAAAACTATTGAAATCTCTCTATGGGAGACAGATTGATTCAACTGTATTGAAACCACAGGCAGGAGGGTTTTAAGCACCAGGATGAGCTAGTGGAAAAGTACTAGAGAACAAGCTAGCAGAAGTTGATCAGTATAATTAGGCATCTGTGTTTACTCACTGGCACTTATCAAAGTTGGTTCCTCACCTCCCACAGAGGCTAGAGGATAGGAATGTTCAAAGTTTTCCACTGAACTATAACTATGTTATATTCTTATTTAATGCCAGCAAAGCAGAATGGGGATATATCTTGGACAGTACAGAAACTGAAAATTTTCTAGAAACTTTCAAGTTTCTGAAATATTTATACTGATGATGCTTTACCCATACAAATAACCTAGGGAGGGTTAGGCATCTCTTCTTATTGGACAACATATCAAATAATCCTAATTATTTTTAATATATCTCTTTTTAAAAGGCAAAAGAAAAATTTTTGTGAATTTCCAGGGATCCTCTGGAAAGTTCCAAAGTCAATTTGAGATCAAGCAAATTTCATTTGGAATCCTATGTTGAGATGGCAAAATATCAGAAGTTTTTAAAAATTCAGAATATTTGGGCACTTGTAATCTGATCATGAGTCACCAAAACATTACTTGGCTACTTATTTAACCAAAGTATCAGAGGAGTTTAAAAGGAAATATGGGTGGTAACATGATTGAAAAAACAAAATTTATAGCTCTTTTAAATGTGAGAAGAATTGGCTCACTTAAATAATCAATACATATTCAAGTCAACATGAAATATAGGAAGTTATTCAATAAAACACAGAAAATTTACTTTCTAGGAAAGTTACTTATAAGGAAAATAAAACCTTTTACAATCATATTAGGAACAAACCAATAGTCTAAGAAACTTTTGGCATTTAACAGAGAGAACACAAAACTCTAGTTTTGCATCAGGACATCACTGATACTAAAGGTCATTAAAAAAGTAAAAAAAAAAATTAACCCAGTATTAACTAGCTCTGACCACACAAAATTATTCTGCAAACCTACAGAGATTCTTACCATTCAGATTTTGTCATACACTTTCTTCTCACTCAAGAGCAACCAGTCACTTTAATTTACAATGATATTACTTTTTTCCCCTTAAAATACACCCAGCATAACTTACATACTTTTTTTTTAAAACAAAAACACTTCCTACACTCTTAATATACTTTGCATACAGAATTGTTTCACTTTATCCTAATTGTTTCTGGTAGATTCATTTAGATATGTGGATTATACTTTTTAACCACTAGCAGGCTATGAAGCAAACAAGGAAATAGATTGTTGTGAACAGCCTTATATCAGAATTCTATAGCAGACAAGTTTATGAATATACCGTCTCACAAATTTTAAATAGGTATATGCATTCTTATGGCATACTTTTTCCATATGGCAGCAATAATATATTTAATAACAGACCCAATATTTTTAGCCTCTAAGTAACAAAAATATAAGAAAAAATTATACAAAAGATGCATGCTTGGAAGAAAATCTATGACCAACCTAGACAGCATATTAAAAAGCAGAGACATTTTGTCCAACAATGCTAGTCAAAGCTATGGTTTTTCCAGTAGCCATGTATGGATGTGAGAGTTGGACTGTAAAAGAAAGCTGAGTGACGAAGAATTGATGCTTTTGAACTGTGGTGTTGGAGAAGACTCTTGAGAGTCCCTTGGACTGCAAGGAGGTCCAACCAGTCCATTCTAAAGGAGATCAGCCCTGGCATTTCTTTGGAAGGAATGATGCTGAAGGTGAAACTCCAGTACTTTGCCCACCTGATGTGAAGAACTGACTCATTGGAAAAGACCCTGATGCTGGGAAAGACTGAAGGTAGGAGGAGAAGGGGATGACAGACGATGAGATGGTTGGATGGCATCACCAACTTGATGGACATGAGTTTGATTAAGCTCTAGGAGTTGGTGATGGACAGGGAGGCCTGGCGTGCTGCAGTCCATGGGGTTGCAAAGAGTCGGATATGACTGAGCGACTGAACTGAACTGATACAAACTTCAACTACTGCCTAACAAAGGTTTTAGTAGATTATTTTAGAACTTACCTAGATATTTCATTGATATTACTTAATTTAGCATAAGCCTAATATTTTCCTTAACAAAAATATTTTGGAAAGTATTTTTAAGCAGGAGAAAGCAATGGCACCCCACTCCAGTATTCTTGCCTGGAAAATCCCATGGACGGAGGAGCCTGGTAGGCTGCAGTCCATGGGGTCACTAGGAGTCAGACACGACTGAGCGACTTCACTTTCACTTTTCACTTTCATGCATTGGAGAAGGAAATGGCTACCCACTCCAGTGTTCTTGCCTGGAGAATCCCAGGGACAGGGGAGCCTGGTGGGCTGCCGTCTGTGGGGTCGCACAGAGTCAGACACAACTGAAATGACTTAGCAGCAGAAGATATACTTATGGTTGAAATATAGTTATTCAGAATAAACGATCAGAATAAGATATATAATCTTAAATATCTAGTAGATATCTGATCATAAACCCAAGTAGAATTTTAAAAGTATGCTTTTAATATATTTGATCATGATAATTCAGAAGACCACTGTTTTTATTTTTATGTGGACTTGATTTTTTAATCATTTGGATTAATTTTATAAGATTATACATTATTTTTGTATCATGCAAAGCTCAGTGTGTGTGTGTGTGTTTAATCTGAGAAGTTCAGTAATATTTATTTCTCTAAGCCTATTGTAATAGAGTTCCTTTAACCAGAAATTATAAGTTAATTTAGTAATTCCATCCAGAGGCAGGAAAAACATCAGATCATATAGTGAACAGGAGTCTTTAAAGGAGGAGAATTAGAAGAGTAAGAAATTCCCATGGGGGAGAGACATGCCAACTAACCAACCAAAAGTCAAACACAATCTCAGCACATGGGGACTTCCCTGGTCTTCGGTGGCTAATACTCTGAGCTCTCCAATGCAGGGGGCCCAGATTTGAACCCTGGTCAAGGAACTAGATCCCACATATCACAACTTAAGATCTCACATGCCACATCTAGAATTCCACGTGCCACAGCTAAAAATCCCACATACTGCAATAATGATCAAAGATCCTACATGCTGCAACTAAGATCTGGTGCAGCCAAATTAATCAATAAATATTAAAAAAAAAAAATGTCTCAGCACATGACAAGTACTCTAAGTACCATAAAACCAAAGTTCAATCAAATGAAATCTCATTACCATCAAAAATATGATTAGAATTAAAGTCAGCTACTTACCATGCTTCAGGGGTCAGATGTCTGAAGTACTGAATCAGAAATCAATGGTTCCCTGATCTATCAGTCAGGAGTGAGGATAGAGGCTTTAAAGTTGAGCACCAGGAGCCTTGGGTGAGAGGCCTGAGGTCCAGTGATGAAACCTATCCTATCTGAGGTGTGACACCAGAGCTGTCAAAGAAAATTTGCAAAAGACAGAGTTAGGTTGGCAAGGTTACTGGGGAGAAAGATTAAGCTGAACATCACAGAAACAAAAGGTGAGTGGGTTTTCAAGTGCAAAAGTGACCTTGTGAAAAATACTAGAGGGCTTTATTTAGGTCCTCAGTTCATCTAATGTGATTAGGCCACCTCTGCTTGTTAATTGGAACTTACTGAAATTAGATTCCAACCCTCTTACAGAGACCAGGAAGTAGGAGTACAAGTTCCTTTAATGTTGTAATTCAAAGGATGTCTCACAGGTCCTTGAAGACATTTCTGGACTATCAAACTGGTAAGAGGCTTTGAGATCTATATACACTTTAAGGGTCATTGACATCATCAAAATTAAGCATGTCATAAACCGTCATTAACTGAAACAAATACAATTCTTAAAAGGCAAAATAAAAGCTATTCATCTTACAGGTTCTTTTTTTTTTTTAATCCCTTTTCTAATTGTATATCATGGTTGTTCAAAAATAAGGTATAAAGTGAAAAAATCATTAAGAACACAGAAATCAGATTCAGTATCCGGAGGGCAATCAATGTAACTGAAGAACACAAGATAAAGAGTATGGGAAAGAAATCAGGTTATAAACAAAGGTCAAAGGGAAAAGAAATAGGAGAGTGAAATTATTCAGGCTCAGAATGCATAAATAACCAGAAGCAAGCAAAACAGAGGAGACAATGCCTGAGAGGATTAAACTTTTGCATGTGTTTAGTAGTTTTCCTCACTGCCTTAACCCAAGGAAGAGGAATTGGCTCATGCCTAGACCACAGGCTTCCCTTGGACCTAGATTAGACATGTACCAGAAATTAACTTGTTAAAGTTCAACTTTTAAAATTTTTATGAAAAATCTCTTCTGAATGGATTAACATGATTATATTCCTCAGTTATATCTTGATTTCTTTAAATACTCTATTAAACAATTACCAAATTTTCACTGTTATGTTTGGAAACCAAACTATTTTATGATTCACTGAATATGTGGTATGAAAGACTTTTTCAATTTTTGTGTTAAAACCCCACAGATTTTATTTCCTGGAGAAAAACACCATGCATCTCATTGATGACTCATAATATGTACAGATGACATGTCAACAGTCACCAAATATACTTTGCTCTAAAACATTTATCTATATATGTGTACACATATGTATATTACATATTTAGCTAGCATTTTTAAGGACTCAACTCAGCAGTGGTCACAGTATTGGAAAAGGTCATTCTTAGAATGAAAAGTTTTCATTCTAATCCCAAAGAAAGGCAATGCCAAAGAATGCTCAAACTACTGCACAATTGCACTCATCTCACACGCTAGTAAAGTAATGCTCAAAATTCTCCAAGCCAGGCTTCAGCAATATGTGAACTGTGAACTTTGTTCAGGCTGGTTTTAGAAAAGGCAGAGGAACCAGAGATCAAATTGCCAACATCTACTGGATCATGGAAAAAGCAAGAGTTCCAGGAAAACAACTATTTTTGCTTTATTGACTATGCCAAATCCTTTGTGTGCCTAACCCTAAAATGTGGAAAATTCTGGAAGAGATAGGAATACCAGATCACCTGACCTGCCTCTTGAGAAACCTATATGCAGGTCAGGAAGCAACAGTTAGAACTGGACATGGAACAACAGACTGGTTCCACATAGGAAAAGGAGTACGTCAAGGCTGTATATTGTCACCCTGCTTATTTAACTTATATGCAGAGTACATCATGAGAAATGCTGGACTTGAAGAAGCACAAACTGGAGTCCAGATTGCCGGGAGAAATATAAATAACCTCAGATATGCAGATGACACCACCCTTATGGCAGAAAGTGAAGAAGAACTAAAAGCTGCTTGAAGAAAGTGAAAGAGAGTGGAAAAAGTTGGCTTAAAGCTCAACATTCAGAAAACTAAGATCATGGCATCTGGTCCCATCACTTCATGGGAAATAGATGGGGAAACAGTGTCAGACTTTATTTTTGCAGGCTCCAAAATCACTGCAGATGGTGATTGCAGCCATGAAATTAAAAGACGCTTGCTCCTTGGAAGGAAAGTTATGATAAACCTAGACAGCATATTGAAAAGCAGAGACATTACTTTGCCAACAAAGGTCCATCTAGTCAAGGCTATGGTTTTTCCAGTGGTCATGTATGGATATGAGAGTTGGACTATAAAGAAAGCTGAGCACAAAAGAATTGATGCTTTTGAAGTGTGGTGTTGGAGAAGACTCTTGAGAGTCCCTTGGACTGCAAGGAGGTCCAACTAGTTCATCCTAAAGGAGACCAATCCTGGGTGTTCATTGTAAGGACAGATGCTGAGGCTGAAACTCCAATACTTTGGCCACCTCATGCAAAGAGTTGACTCATTGGAAAAGACTCTGATGCTGGGAGGGATTGGGGGCAGGAGGAGAAGGGGACGACAGAGGATGAGATGGATGGATGGCATCACCGACTCGATGGACATATGTTTGCGTGAACTCCAGGAGTTGGTGATGGACAGGGAGGTGCTGCGAGGTGCTGTGATTCATGGGGTCGCAAAGAGTGGGACATGACTGAGAGACTGAACTGAACTGAACTGATTTTTAAGGACTAGAAAATAAAATGGGGCATAGAAACCTGACAGAATATGGCATGCTGAAGTTTATTTGAATCACTGTTAATAAATTATTTCTAGGCCATGAAAAATTTTCTTAGCAAGCAAAAATGTCATTTGTTATATAATAATGAGTATACCTAACCCTGCTTTATTTTTGGAAACATTAATAATGCCCATAAACTGCTGAAACACAAGAAACCATAAAATACTTCAGAAACTAAAAAAGTAAAATTGAAAATTTGGTCATTTGGTGTTTGTTATGGTGCACACAATATATCAAATATTTTCAGTTATTTTTAAATAAATATTTTGGAAATGTTTTTGAGCATGTATTAAACATTGACAAATATATTAGTGCAAAAATAACAAATGAAAACATATCATACATAGAATAACGGTACAGTTACTAGATTTATATAAATAATAAACAGCTTACTACAATAAACAGCTTACAGTAAACTGCACGATTTCCTGTAAGAGTGTTTGATATTATCTGTGCTACAACTCTCAATTTCTTTACTTCATAGTCTGAGAAGACAGGATATTTAGAAGCTTCTCTGGGGGACAAGAGTGTGTATTTCTAAAGACTTTTTCAGCCTACTTGAAAATATGTTTTGAGATACACTGTCAGTGAGTATTGCTCTATATTCCTTTTGCTTTTGTTTGCTACACAGATGATTAATTCTTCTTTCAGTGTCACTGATCAAATTAATTTATATGAGTGCATTCTTATTTTAAAATCTTCCTAATTTATTTCTTTGACGTCTTTCCCAATCTTATTCATAACAACAACAAAATATGTGGCAAGTGAGTGCATTAGAAATGTAGAAAACAAATCAGCATGTTGGGTCAGATCCATGATTGATATGCTTTGATCCTTTATCTTTATAATTGCATTAGGAATGAATTTTTGAAAATTCCCCACTGATTTTCCTCCAGCATGGCTGACTTTTTCATGGCATATGGCTGAATCTCACAAACATTGGTTCAATATTGATGGGAAGTTTCAAAGTTGAGTGGAAGTTGTTGAGCGGTCAAAACTGTTTTGTGTTCTGTAGAAACCAGGGTCAGATACATAATCCCTATTTGAGTTATACTATTTGCTTAGAGGATTAGTACTTCCTGAACTTAGATACCTTTAAGAAATTTTATTTAAAAAATTTAATTGTAGTTCCTCATTGGGTCCAGGATATAAGTCCTCTAAAGTTTGAACCATAGATAAACTCAAATTAGAGACAACCACTGTTCCCCAAAAAATCACACTGCCAGTCTTCCTACAGGTTAAGCTATTTACTTACTCATTTTTATCTGCCTCCCCGATTTTCTTTTTTAGAATGTATTCTCTCCAAGTAAGCTACCCAGCTTTTCATGCACACTGATAGGTATTCCTAGGTCATCAGAGAAGTTTGAACACGTCTTCATTTTCCCCTGCAGAACCAATTTAGAGTCAACCTGAATAGTCCCCTACTGAAATTTAAAACTTTTTATATAGTCCTTCTGATTAAAATTATCCATCTTATGACACTCAAAATCACTACACTTAAATATGGATAGAAACGCTTTGGATTTATTGACTAGCTTTCTTCTTTTACTTTCTTCCCATCTATTGAATGTGAATATAATAAACACTGACCTTTTATTTTTTCCTCCAAGTGAAATTATTTATTCTTTGTTATTCATATTTGTATTCTAAAACTATATGTAAACAATCCCTCACCAATGATGGGAATAAAGCGAGTTCATTCTAGGTGAAATCATTTCCTCTGCTATGCTGAGTACTACAGAAACACGAACTTCTTTGTTTTTTATGTAAATTGAACTTGAGACTCACCGATGGCCTCCCAGCAGCTCAAGAGACATCTTAACCATTACACCATGGTACCTTGGTCTTGCTTTTAGCTAGCCTAGAATTTAAGAACATCCTGGAAGTAATATTGGCAAAAGTTTCTTTACTGATCCTCCCTACAGGAAAAAGGGTGGTTTGTTTTATTAAGAGTGAAAAAAATTGGACTTGTTCTAATTCCCTCGAATCTAAGTATGTTGGAGATTACAGGCTTATTTGATTTGCTCCTTGTTTTTGGTCTACTTTGGTAGACTCAGATTGTCTATGCAAGACCTCACTCACGTCACAGTTCAACCATAATGTCCAGACCCAGAGGTAGAAATGGCTTCAATTCAGGTCATGTTCTCTCACCCAGCCTGACTGGAACAAAGCTAATATGTTGCTCCTCAGTTTACATTTCTGCCTGTTGTTCAATTGGTTTAAAACTAAGCTTTGACTGTGATGTGATTAATTTCTAGCATTATCCAAACTATGTTAACATTTATTGAAAACTTACCATGGATCTCTCAAGCACTTTTCTTGTAACTTAATTTTCATGTAATTTCTTTATAGCAAACTCTGATGCAGGTATTAGTACACCCATTTTACTCCTGAACAAAACAGTTTCTGACAGTTTACATATCTTGGCAAATTTATTTAACTTACTACATCTAGTGCATAATAGAGTTCTTATCAGAGCCTCACATCCTTCATGTTTTGCATGAACTGAATAGTAAAAAGCTGATGGCCTATCAGAAACTCACTCAGTTCCGTTCAGTCACTCAGTCGTGTCCGACTCTTTGCAACCCCATGAACCACAGCACGCCAGGCCTCCCTGTCCATCACCAACTCCCAGAGTCCACCCAAACCCATGTCCATTGAGTTGGTGATGCCATCCAACCATCTAATCCTCTGTTGTCCCCTTCTCCTCCTGCCCTCAATCTTTCACAGCAACAGGGTCTTTTCCAATGAATCAGCTCTTCCCATCAGGTGGCCAAACTACTGGAGTTTCAGCTTCAACATCAGTCCTTACAATGAACACCCAGGACTGATCTCCTTTAGGATGGACTGGTTGGATCTCCTTGCAGTCCAAGGGACTCTCAAGAGTCTTCTCCAACACCACAGTTCAAAAGCATCAATTCTTTGGTGCTCAGCTTTCTTTGTAGTCCAACTCTCACATCCATACATGACCACTGGAAAAACCATAGCCTTGACTAGACGGACCTTTGTTGGCAAAGTAATGTATCTGCTTTTTAATATGCTGTCTAGGTTGGTCATAACTTTCCTTCCAAGGAGCAAGAGTCTTTTAATTTCACGGCTGCAATCACCATCTGCAGTGATTTTGGAGCCAGATAAATAAAGTCAACCACTATTTCCACTGTTTCCCCACCTATTTGCCATGAAATGATGGGACTGGATGCCAGGATCTTAGTTTTATGACTGTTGAGCTTTAAGCCAACTTTTTCACTCTCCTCTTTCACTTTCATCAGGTGGCTCTTTAGTTCTTCTTCACTTTCTGCCATAAGGGTGGTGTCATCTGCATATCTGAGGTTATTGATATTTCTTCCGGCAATCTTGATGCCAGCTTGTGCTTCCTTGAGCCCTGCATTTCTCATGATGTACTCTTGCATATAAGTTAAATAAGTAGGGTGACAATATATAGCCTTGATGTACTCCTTTTCCTATGTGGAACCAGTCTGTTGTTCCATGTTATTTATGCCTCCCCCCAAATTATTAGAAGCTTGCATGAAATTGCACTGGAGAATTTTGCCCTCATTTCAATCCTCTTTTCCAGGGTATAACATTATGTGAAACAATTTCCAAAGACTAAACATACTTGTAAAATATTGTCTTAACTGAATGAAAGTCAGATTAAATAATATAGAAAATGTTATAATCAATGAAATCAAATAATTTCTTTTTCTATTTTCCAGTTGGTTTCAGTTATTGAAGTAGTTTTGCCAGTGGTACTTCTCCTTTGTGTAATATATATTATAATAACAGAATTGTCTTTAAATCATAATAGTAGAAGGGAAAATATAGCAAATTTAACCCATATATCCCCATCCACCGCCCCCCCCCCCCCACACTCACAGGACAGATACACACACACGTGGTTAAAACTGATTATAACAATATTGTGAAATGCTTTAGTTTTTATATTGATTTGGATTAATGATACCTTTGCATATGTGGATGTTCTGAAACATTCAAAATTATAAATGTCAATGGATTCTCAGGTCATCTAATCTATGCTATGGGCTTCCCTCACGGTTCAGACAGTAAAGAGTTTGCCTGCAATGTGGGATAACCAGGTTCTACCCCTGGTTTGGGAAGATCTCCTGGAGAAGGAAATGGCAACCCACTCAAGTATTCTTGTCTGGAAAATCCCATGGGCAGAGGAGCCTGGCAGGCTACAGTCCATACATGGAGTTGCAAAGAGTTGGACATGACCAAGCGACCTCACTTTTCTTTTCTTTTATCAGAAGTATAAGAGACTAATGATGATTATGTTACATGAGAAATTGTTTTTATGAAAAAAAGTGTTTCTTAAAAAAGTATTATATGATGAAAAACAAAGTTTTATCTAAGATCAGTAAAAGATAAAGATGCCCGGTCTTGCCACATTTATTCACCATAGTATTGGAAGTCCTAGGCAGAGCAAATAAGCAAGTAAAAGGAATAAATGACATCTAAGTTGGAAAGAATAAAACTGTTACTATTTGCAGATGACAAAAGCTCATGTGAAGAGTTGCCTCATTGGAAAAGACCCTGATGCTGGGAGGGATTGGGGGCGGGAGGAGAAGGGGACAACAGAGGATGAGATGGCTGGATGGCATCACGGACTCGATGGACACAAGTTTGAGTGAACTCTGGGAGTTGGTGATGGACAGAGAGGCCTGGTGTGTTGTGATTTATGGGGTTGCAAAGAGTCAGACACGACTGAGCGATTGAACTGAACTGAACTGAACTGAATATCAGATAGAAAACCCTAAAGTTGAAATAATTCAGTCATGCTGCAGGGTACAAAAATCAACAAAAGTCTGTTGTATTTATACACACTAATAAACAAAAAGAAAAATATATTAAGAAAGAAAAATAATTTAAAAATAATATTAAAATTAATATTAAAATAATCTCATTTACAGTTGCATCAAAATAACAGGAATAAATTTAACAAAGAAATTGAAAGGTATATACACTGTAAACTATAAGATATTAATAATAGAAGAATACAAAGGAAAAGTAATCTGTAATCATGGACTAGAAGAATTAATATTGTTAAAGTGTCCATACTACTTAAAACAATTTACATACCCAATGTGATCACTATCACAATTCCAATGATATTTTCCACAAAAACATAACAATCCTAAAATTTGTATGAAACCACAGAAGCGTCCAAGAAGTCAAAGTCATGTCTAGTAAAAAGAACAAATCTGGAGGCACCATGCTCCCTGATCATACCACATAACAAAACTCTAGTCATCAAAAGAGTATGGTACTGGCACATAGGTCAATGGGACAAAAAAGAGGGCCCAGAAGTAACCTATGCTTTTATGGTTAATTAATATACAATGAAAGGGGAAAGAATATATAAGAAGTAAAGGACAGTGTCTACAATAAATGTTTTGAAAATACAGGACAGACACATGAAAAATAATAAACTGGATCACTTTTGTATAGCATACATAAGAATTAACTAAAAATGGATTAAAAAATTAAATGTAGTACCTGAGACCATAAAACTACTAGAAGAAAACATAAGTGATGAGCTCTTTGACACTAATCTTGTCATTTATTTTCTGAAAATGATACCATAATCAAAAGCAAGAAAAGCAAAAGTAAGTGAGACTACCTCAGACTAAAAAGCTCTATACAGCAAAGGAAACCATCAACAAAAGAAAAAAGTAATTGACAATGGGAGAAAACGTTTGCAAGTCATGTATCTGATAAGGGTTAATATAAAAATATAAGTATTAAAAGAACTCATGCAACACTATTGCAGGAAAAAAGTTTGATTAAGAAGTCTTAAAAGACCCAGCACAAGCACAGAAATTGAAACTGTAATCATGACCAAGTGGACTTTATCCCAGGGATGCAAGGATTCTTCAACATTTGCAAATTAATCAATGTAATATGCCACATTAACAAATTGAAAGTTAAAAACCATATGATTATCTCAATAAATGCAAAGAAAGCCTTTGACAAAATTCAACATCCATTTATGATAAAAACCCTCTAGAAAGCAGGCATAGAAGGAACATACCGCAACATAATAAAAGCTATATATGATAAACCCACACCGAACATTATCCTCAATGGTGAAAAATTGAAAGCATTACCCCTAAAGTCAGGAACAAGACAAGGGTGCCCACTCTCACCACTACTATTCAACATAGTTTTGGAAGTTTTAGTCACAACAATCAGAAGAAAATAAATAAGAGGAATCCAGATTGGTAAAAAAGAAGTAAAACTCTCACTGTTTGCAGATGACATGATCCTTTATATGAAAGCCCTAAAGATTCCACCAGAAAATTACTAGAGCTAATCAATAAATATAGTAAAGTTGCAGGATATAAAATTAACACACAGAAATACCTTGATTTTCTATATACTAACAATGTGTATAGTTAGTGAGATGTTACTGAGAAAACAGAAAAAGAAATTAAGGAAACAGTTCCATTCACCATTGAAATGAAAAGAATAAAATACTTAGGAATAAATCTACCTAAGGAAACAAAAGACCTATATATAGAAAATTATAAAACACTGATGAAAGAAATCAAAGAGGACACAAATAGATGGAGAAATATACCATGTTCATGGATCGGAAGAATCAATATAGTGAAAATGAGTATACTACCCAAAGCAATCCATAGATTCAATGCAATCACTATCAAGCTACCAATGGCATTTTTCACAGAACTAGAACAAGTAATTTCACAATTTGTATGGAAATACACACACACACACACCTCAAATAGCCAAAGCAATCTTGAGAAAGAAGAATGGAACTGGAGGAATCAACCTGCTTGACTTCAGATTATACTACAAAGCCACAGACATCAAGACAGTATGGTACTGGCACAAAGCCAGAAATATAGATCAACGGAACAAAATAGAAAGCTCAGAGATAAATCCATGCACCTGTGGACACCTTACCTTTGACAAAGGAGGAAAGAACAAACAATGGAGAAAAGACAATCTTTTTAACAAGTAGTGCTGGGAAAACTGGTCAACCACCTGTACAAGAATGAAACTAGAATACTTTTTAACACCATACACAAAAATAAACTCAAAATGGAATAAAGATCTAAATGTAAGACCAGAAACTATAAACCTCCTAGAGGAAAACATAGGCAAAACACTCTCTGAAATAAATCACATCAGGATCCTCTACAACCCACCTCCCAAATTAATGGACATAAAAGCAAAAATAAACAAATGAGACCTAAACAAACTTAAAAACTTTTGCACAATGAAGAAAACTATAAGCAAGGTGAAAAGACAGCCTTCAGAATGGGAGAAAATAATAGCAAATGAGCTGACTTTATTTTTCTGGGCTCCAAATTCACTGCAGATGGTGATTGTAGCCATGAAATTAAAAGACGCTTACTACTTGGAAGGAAAGTTATGACCAACCTAGACAGCATATTAAAAAGCAGAGACATTACTTTGTCAACAAAGGTCCGTCTAGTCAAGGCTATGGTTTTTCCAGTGGTCATGTATGGATGTGAGAGTTGGACTATAAAGAAAGCTGAGCGCCAAAGAATTGATGCTTTTTGAACTGTGGTGTTGGAGAAGACTCTTGAGAGTCCCTTGGACTGCAAGGAGATCCAACCAGTCCATCCTAAAGGAGATCAGTCCTGGGTGTTCATTGGAAGGACTGATGTTGAAGCTGAAACTCCAGTACTTTGGCTATTTGATGTGAAGAGCTGACTCGTTGGAAAAAAAGCACTGATGCTAGGAAAGATTGGGGCAGGTGGAAAAGGGGACGACAGAGGATGAGATGGTTGCATGGCATCACCAACTCAATGGACTTGGGTTTGGGTGGACTCCTGGAGTTTGTGATGGACAGGGAGGCCTGGTGTGCTGTTGTTCATGGGGTCGCAAAGAGTCGGACACGACTGAGCGACTGAACTGTATTGAACAGCAAACGAAGCAACTGACAAAGAATTAATCTCAAAAATATACAAGCAGCTCAGGCAGCTCAATTCCAGAAAAATAAATGACCCAATCAAAAAATGATCCATAGAACTAAACAGATATTTTTCCTAAGAAGACATACAGATGGCTAACAAACACATGAAAATTTGTTCAACATCACTCAGAGAAATGCAAATTCTCACAATGAGATACACAATGAGATACCATCTCATGCCAGTCAGAATGACTGCTGTCAAAAAGCACTAAATGCTGGAGAGGGTGACGGAGAAAAGGGAATCCTCTTGTGCTGTTGGTGGGAATGCAAACTACTACAGCCACTATGGAGAACAATGTGGAGATTCCTTAAAAAACTGGAAATAGAACTGCCTTATGACCCAGCAATCCCACTGCTGGGCATACTCACTGAGGAAATCAGAACTTAAAGACACACATGTACCCCAATATTCATCGCAGCACTGTTTACAATAGCCAGGACATGGAAGCAACCTAGATGTCCATTGGCAGATGAACGGATAAGAAAGCTGTGGTACATGTACAGAATGGAATGTTACTCAGCTACTAAAAAGAATGGATTTGGATCAATTCTAATGAGTTGGATGAAACTGGAGCCTATTATACAGAATGAAGTAAGTCAGAAAGAAAAACAGCAATACCAATATTATTGTATATATATGGAATTTAGAAAGATGGTAATGATGACCCGCTATGTGAGATAGCAAAAGAGACGCAGATACACAGAACAGACTTTTGGACTCTGTGGGAGAAGATGAGGGTGGGATGATTTTAGAGAGTAGCAATGAAACATGTATATTACCATATGTGAAACAGATCATCAGTCCAAGTTCAATACATGAAACAGGGCACTCAAAGCCAGTCCACTGGACAACCCTGAGGGATGGGATGGGGAGGGAGGTAGGAGGGGGTTCAGGATGGGGGACACATGTACACCCATGGCTGATTTAAGTCAATGTATGGTCAAAACCTCTACATTGTAAAGTAATTAGCCTCCAATTAAAATTGATTAATTAATTTAAATAAAATAAAAAAATAAAGTGAGGACAACTAAAAAAAAAAAAAAAAGAAGTGAACAGATGATTTGAATATACATTTTTTCCAAAGAAAATATCAGATAGCCAGAAGGTACATATTAAGGTGCTGAACATTGTTAATTATTAGGGAAATGCAAATCACCTCATGCCTTTTAGAATCAGTTCAGTCCAGTTGCTCAGTTGTGTCCGACTCTTTGTGACCCCATGATCTGCAGCATGCCAGGCCTCCCTGTCCATCACCAATTCCTGAAGCTTACTCAAACTCATGTCCATTGAGTTGGTGATGCCATCCAACCATCTCATCCTCTGTTGTCCCCTTCTCTTCCTGCCTTAAATCTTTCCCAGCATCAGGGGCAGTCTTCTCCAATGAGTCAGTTCTTTGCATCAGGTGGCCAAAGTATTGGAGTTTCAGCATCAGTCCTTTCAATGAATATTCAGGACAGATTTCCTTTAGGACTAACAAAAAGGCAAGAGGTAAATGTTAAAGAAGATGTTGAGAAAAGGGAATCCTTCATGCACATTTGGTGGAAATGCAAACTTGTGCAGCTACTATGGAAAACAGTATAGTAGCTCCTCAAAAATTAAAAATAGGATTACTACATGATCTAGCAATTTCACTTCTGGGTATTTATCTGAAGAAGATGGAAACACTAATTCAAAAAGATGTATGCATCCTCATGTTCATTCCAGCACTATTCATGGCAGCCAAGGTATGGAACAGTTTAACTGTCCATAAGTGGATGGATGGATAAAGGTGCAGTGTATATATGTATCATGGAACTTATTCAGCCATAAAAAAAAGATGACATTTGCCATTTTGACAACATGGATAGGCCTTGAGGACATTATGATGTTAAATACCATCGAGGAAGAATGTCCTAAAGCCAGCTACTTTGATGCAGCTTTTGCCTTTGCAGAGATTCCTATCACAATTTTGAGAAGCAAAATTCACTAAAATATCCTGCTAAATTAAGTAAGGCATTATGTTTTGAGGCACATAATTAAGAGTTGATTTTGACTCCACTCAAGCAATGGTGTGGCCCCAAACAACTTAAATAAATTTTTAAGCTCTTTGTTCTTATTAAAATTGGGATAAAGATGCTTAGATATGTTCTAACTGATTGAAATATACATAAAACATAGGCACATGAAAATGTGGGTTGTAAATATTGCTTACATTTTCAGTTTGCAAAATACTTAAGTTAACATAATAAAAACTCCCCCAAAATGGGATGCTTTACACATACATTTGTCCACAGAGCCCCAGACTTCAGTGTATAGCTCTAGAAAGCCTACTTCCCACTTAACAGTAGAAATGGCTGTTAAGGTCTTTTATTATTATAGCTTTGCCAACATTTCTCATGTTGTATCAGTTGACATTGGTCTAAGTATCAGTTTCGAAAAATGAGTTCTATGATAAATCAATGCCATCAGTTCAGTTCAGTTCAGTCACTCAGTCATGTCCCACTCTTTGCGACCCCATGAATTGCAGCACACCAGGCCTCCCTGTCCATCACCAACTCCCGGAGTTCACTCAAACTCACGTCCATCAAGTCGGTGATCCATCCAGCCATCTCATTCTCTGTCGTCTCCTTTTCCTCCTGTCCCCATAGAAACTCATAATCCCTAAATCTGAATTCTGTCATGCTCAAAGCACATCCTAGCTATGCACTATCTCAGTGAGATCTGAAATCAGCTGTTACAGCAGACCTGAATACTCCTAGAATACAAAATTGTTGTTTCTATTTTTTATCCCCATTAAAATGTTGTGTTTAAGAGTATGGAGTTTGCAGTCAAATAGCCTGGGCTTGCATTATTGTTTTAATGCTTTCCACATTTGATTTTGGAGAATTCTATCAACATAACTTCATCTTGAAAGACAGCGTGGTGACTTATACATGGACATATAATTTAGGACATTGAGAAATCAAAATCCGATTTTATTGAATGAAAAAACAAAAGTATTTTGTGAATAACTCTGAAACAACTGTGCTTTATGGTTTTTCAGGCTTAGCTTCCAGCACAGTCATGGATGATTGTGAAGGCATTTATGGAATGTGACAGAACTTTCCACTTCATAGTGAAATATGGAGAGGGCAACAGTATTGCAGAGAAGTATCTTTATGTTTCTAACCCCTAATAAACCATTTAGTATGTCCCCCATTATTCACTTTCAATATTAGATTTATTTTAATATCACAGTAGTTGCTAGTTCAATTATGACAGTTTCTTTTTAATATGGAAAATGTTTTATTTCCCTAATATTGTAATATGGAGGCATAAATAATATTGGCATTAATACAAAACATTTATTGAACCTCACTCTAGGCAATGCTTATATGTGACAGGTGCTTAAGAGTGATGGATTTGATCCCACACGAAGCTAATTAAGTTATTTGGGCACTGCGTTTCTATTTGGAAAGTTTCCCTAAAAGCTCTCTTGTAATAGCTGATTGTATTTCTATTTTATATTACTTGAAAGCCACGGCTGATGCTTATTCCATACCTGGTTTCCCACCACATGTATCACTAATAATTCTTGTGACTTATAGCAAATATATCTTTATAATTGCTTGTAGGATAAGACAGCATTTTTAGGAGGAGAGAAATCTACGTTTTTCAGAGAAATAAATTCAAGCTTTCCCTTCATTAATAATTTGGGAAGTAGAATAAAATGAAATAGATTTATCTAACAATTTGAGGTTACAGAGTAGATTTAACTTCTTCAGTAGGTCAATGTAATACTAGGAAAATAAATACAGCTTTCCCCCCTTGCCAACAAAAAAGCTCACAGGAATCAGAATATTTTAGAGGTCACTTTTTTTTTTTTTTTTTTTTTAAATTTTGGACTTACTTTGATTAAAACGAAATCTCCTGTCCCATCATACAAAGCTGACAGTTCACTTTGCTGTTACATAAATGGTGCAGAAAGCACGAAGACAAATTCCTGTTTCTGGGAGAAATAAGTAGATTTCTTTAATCAGTACCTATAGCAACTGCAGTACCAAATATTCACTTGGTACAAACACTCAACTCTAAGTCAAGTACAGAATAATAAGTTCCATACAGCTGCTTCCCTGTTCTCCCTCCAGTCAGGAAAAAGCTGTTGACTATTTTATATAATTTTTGTTTAAATTTAAAACCCATAGGACAAGACTTGGAAATTTGCTTTGTGCTGAATAATATTCACATTTTGTTTATGTTAATATCTTTTGAGTGTAAACAGCATGAAAATACTTTTTTCACTTGATATTAACTTTTAGGATTTACTATCCTTACAGTTGTGATTTTATTGTAATACAAAGGTTAAATTTCTATGTAGATAATTCTAACCATAGTTGTGAGGTGCTCTCACTTTTGTACAATGTTCTTTTAAGTTTAAGGCAGCATTCTTTTCCGACATACTCAATCTATATTATACTCCTAACATGATCTTACCTTGCCCTTGATAGCTTCTTAGTTATCCCTATTAACATTGTTCTTCTCTTGAATTATAGAATTAAGAGCTGGAACACTACTGAAATGATTTGTACAGTGCTTTACATGTGAATGGCTTATTTGCTGCTGCTACTGCTGCTGCTGCTGCTGCTGCTAAATCACTTCAGTCGTGTCTGACTCTGTGCGACCCCATAGACTGCAGCCCACCAGGCTTTCCCATCCCTGGGATTCTCCAGTCAAGAACATTGGAGTGGATTGCCATTTCCTTCTCCAATGCATGAAAGTGAAAAATGAAAGTGAAGTCGCTCAGTCGTGCCCGACTCTTAGCCACCCCATGGACTGCAGCCTACCAGGCTTCTCCATCCATGGGATTTTCCAGGCAAGAGTACTGGAGTGGGGTGCCATTGCCTTCTGCTATTTCTTAGTATAATTAGCTACCTGGATTTCTTTACAGATTTTAACCCAGAAATACAGGAAATGGCAATTTCAATGGAGAAACCTCCTTTCTGGGAACTTGGTCTTTTTATTGTCTATATCCCTTATGGCAGAAAGTGAAGAGGAACTAAAAAGCCTCTTGATGAAGGTGAAAGAGGAGAGTGAAAAAGTTGGCTTAAAGCTCAACATTCAGAAAACGAAGATCATGGCATCCGGTCCCATCATGGGAAATAGATGGGGAAACAGTGGAAACAGTGTCAGACTTTATTTTTCTGGGCTCCAAAATCACTGCAGATGGTGACTGCAGCCATGAAATTAAAAGACTTTTACTCCTTGGAAGAAAAGTTCTGACCAACCTAGATAGCATATTGAAAAGCAGAGACATTACTTTGGCAACAAAGGTTCATCTAGTCAAGGCTATGGTTTTTCCTGGGTCATGTACGGATGTGAGAGTTGGACTGTGAAAAAAGCTGAGCACCGAAGAATTGATGCTTTTGAAGTGTGGTGTTGGAGAAGACTCTTGAGAGTCCCTTGCACTGCAAGGAGATCCAACCAGGCCATTCTGAAGGAGATCAGTCCTGGGTGTTGTTTGGAAGGAATGATGCTAAAGCTGAAACTCCAGTACTTTGGCCACCTCATGCCAAGAGTTGCCTCATTGGAAAAGACTCTGATGCTGGGAGGGACTAGGGGCAAGAGGAGAAGGGGATGACAGAGGATGAGATGGCTGGATGGCATCACTGACTCAATGGACATGAGTCTGAGTGAACTCCAGGAGTTGGTGATGGACAGGGAGGCATGGCGTGCTGCGATTCATGGGGTCGCAAAGATTCAGACACGACTGAGCCACTGATCTGATCTGATATCTCTTTGCATCTCTCCTTTGGTGGCCTCATCCCACCTCCTGGAATTAAATTCAGGAATTAATCCATGCTCACATTACTGAAATGTACGTTATTAGTCCAGGTCTTGTTCCCCAAATCCACACTCAAATTGGAGCCTCACACTTACTGTTGCTACTCAAATGCTAAATAACAGTCTCATACCCTGTGAAGCAGGGCAAAGACTAATAGAGTTTTGCCAAGAAAATGCACTGGTCATAGCAAACACCCTCTTCCAACAACACAAGAGAAGACTCTACACATGGACATCACCAGATGGTCAAAACCGAAATCAGATTGATTATATTCTTTGCATCTAAAGATGGAGAAGCTCTATACAGTCAGCAAAAACAAGACCAGGAGCTGACTGTGGTTCAGATCGTGAGCTCGTTATTGCCAAATTCAGACTTAAATTGAAGAAAGTAGGGAAAACCACTAGACCATTCAGGTATGACCTAAATCAAATCCCTTATGATAATACAGTGGAAGTGAGAAATAGATTTAAGGGCCTAGATCTGATAGATAGAGTGCCTGATGAACTATGGATGGAGGTTCCTGACATTGTACAGGAGACACGGATCAAGACCATCCCCATGGAAAAGAAATGCAAAAAAGCAAAATGGTGGTCTGGGGAGGCCTTACAAATAGCTGTGAAAAGAAGAGAAGGGAAAAGCAAAGGAGAAAAGGAAAGATATAAGCATCTGAATGCAGAGTTACAAAGAATAGCAATGAGAGATAAGAAAGCCTTCCTCAGTGATCAGTGCAAAGAAATAGAGGGAAACAACAGAATGGGAAAGAGATCTCCTCAAGAAAATTAGAGATACCAAGGGAACATTTCATGCAAAGATGGGCTCAATAAAGGACAGATATGGTATGGTCCTAACAAAAACAGAAGATATTAAGAGCAGGTGGCAAGAATACACAGAAGAACTGTACAAAAAAGATCTTCATGACCAAGAAAATTATGATGGTGTGATCACTCACCTAGAGCCAGACATCCTGGAATGTGAAGTCAAGTGGGCCTTAGAAAGCATCACTATAAACAAAGCTAGTGGAGGTGATGGAATTCCAGTTGAGCTATTTCAAATCTTGAAAGATGATGCTGTGAAAGTGCTGCTCTCAATATGCCAACAAATTTGGAAAACTCAGCAGTGGCCACAGGACTGGAAAAGGTCAGTTTTCATTCCAATCCCAAAGAAAGGCAATGCCAAAGAATGCTCAAACTACCGCACAATTGCACTCATCTCACATGCTAGTAATGTAATGTTCAAAATCCTCCAAGCCAGGCTTCAGCAATAAGTGAACTGTGAACTTCCAGATGTTCAAGCTGGTTTTAGAAAAGGCAGAGGAACCAGAGATCAAATTGCCAAAATTCGCTGGATCACCAAAAAAGCAATACAGTTCCAGAAAAACATCTATTCTGCTTTATTAACTATGCCAAAGCCTTTGACTGTGTGGATCACAATAAACTGGAAAATTCTGAAAGAGATGGAAATACCAGACCACCTGACCTGCCTCTTGAGAAATTTGTGTGCAGGTCAGGAAGCAACAGTTAGAACATGACATAGAACAACAGACTGGTTCCAAATAGGAAAAGGAGTACGTCAAGGCTGTATATTGTCACCCTGCTTATTTAACTTCTATGCAGAATACATCATGAGAAACGTGGGCTGGAAGAAGCACAAGCTGGAATCAAGATTGCCGGGAGAAATATCAATAACCTCAGATATGCAGATGACACCACCCTTACGGCAGAAAGTGAAGAGGAACTAAAAAGCCTCTTGATGAAGGTGAATGAGGAGAGAGGAAAAGTTGGCCTAAAACTCCACGTTCAGAAAACGAAGATGATGGCATCCGGTCCCATCACTTCATGGGAAATAGATGGGAAAACAGTGGAAACAGTATCAGACTTTATTTTTTTGGGCTCCAAAATCATTGCATATGGTGACTGCAGCCATGAAATTAAAAGACTTTTACTTCTTGGAAGAAAAGTTATGACCAATGTAGATAGCATATTGAAAAGCAGAGACATTACTTTGGCAACAAAGGTCCGTCTAGTCAAGGCTATGGTTTTTCCAGTGGTCATGTATGGATGTGAGAGTTGGACTGTGAAGAAGGCTGAGTGCCGAAGAATTCATGCTTTTGAACTGCGGTGTTGGAGAAGACTCTTGAGAGTCCCTTGGACTGCAAGGAGATTCAACCAGGCCATTCTGAAGGAGATCAGCCCTGGGATTTCTTTGGAAGGAATGATGCTGAAGCTGAAACTCCAGTACTTTGGCCACCTCTTGCGAAGAGTTGCCTCATTGGAAAAGACTCTGATGCTGGGAGGGACTGGGGGAAGGAGGAGAAGGGGATGACAGAGGATGAGATGGCTGGATGGCATCACTGACTCAATGGACATGAGTCTGAGTGAACTCCGGGATTTGGTGATGGACAGGGAGGCCTGGCGTGCTGCAATTCATGGGGTCACAAAGAGTCGGACATGACTGAGCGACTGAACTGAACTAAACGGAACCCTGTGTGCCCCAACTGAACTTGCTTTTCTTGCCAAACAGGCTTCACTTTTCATCTCTTTGCAGTCTCATGTGAGATAGTGGCCATACTTTCAGTTACTTGGGCTAATATTGGTATCATCCATGTTCATCAGAACTGTCCATAACCAGGAACTGACCATTTCAAGCTCTTCTACTGCTGCCACCAAGGTTACCATGCGGGTACTGGAATTACCTTCAAAGAGGTCTCCCTAATTCTACTGCTAGTCCTACCTGCCAGTCTTTATAGACCAAATGACTTTTTGAAATGCAAGTCATGGCATAACACTTTTTCTCACTCCCCTTTAACTTCAGGTTGTATTTCCTGCAAGGTCCTACATAGCAAAGTCCCTATTATCTTACCACCCATCCCAACTGTCTCTCAGGTATGTAGACAAAGCCTTCCTTGACATTCCTGGAACATACCAGGTATACACCTGTCTTAGTTACTCTGCCCCAGTTATTCCCTCTGCATGGATCACTCTTTCCTCAGATATGCATATGGTCAACAGACCCAGTTCAGTCTTTATTCAATTGTCAGTTTCTCAGGGAGGCATACCCTGACCACCTTATTTCACAAAGATACATCCTTACACCTTCATCGTCCACATCTTCCCTCTTCCCTAGTTATACACCCCTGACCTTATTTAGCTCTTTCTATAGCATTTACCACCCTTGGATACTCTATATTATACCAGTTTTATTTTGTTAATTCTCCTTTGTCTGTCTTCACTAAAACTAAACATTAGCTATCACCTTATTTTGTTCCGATGTATCCAAGTGCCTGCTCAGGCACTTGCAGGTGTATAATGAGTATTTTTTGAATGAATGAATACATTTCCAATTAATCTCAAGTCATGCAGCCCAAGATTGTGGCTAAATATTCCATTCAAGTTTGTTTGTGACATTCGATTTCTATTTTAACATTCCCAATTTGTAGAAAAATTAAGAATGCTTTAGATACTCTGGAAACTCAAGTCTTATATATGCCTTGCTACCTCATTCACATTGAATTGTGTTATTTTAATTCTGTTTCTGAAAAAGCAAACACTCAGTTATCTCATATATTTACTGCAGTTTCAGTCAAAGTTTATTCATGGCAGGATCTTTCTTGAGATGACTTCTATCTTTAAATCTTTTTTTCCTTATATTACCACATCCTTTTTTTTTTTTTAAACTCAATAGCATATGCTTCAGGTAATTGCTTGCCTGATCTCTGCCTTAATATTTCCTATTTTAATTTTGTTTTCATTTCTTTTAGAATGTGGAAGAATCACTTATTTTCCTAAGCTTATTTATATGGCCATGTTAATTTGTGATTTAACATAAATAATAATCAGTTCTCAAGTGTAAATGGCTTCTCACAATAAATTATTCTAGATTATGAGTAAGGAACCATCTGGTTAGAACTCAGTGGAATTAATTTTCAGCATCACATTCCCAAAGTTATGGGTGTGATTCCTGATTCATTCTGTGTTGAAAATATGCCCCTGAGTGCTGTTACGGAAGACAAAGTACTAGTGTCAGTGGTCTCCTTGCAGAATGTCATTATAAGCAGCAGCTATGCCACAATGAAAGTGTAGCTGGCAGTAAACCATGAGCCATATCAATTACATTTGAAAGTAAAATATTCCCAGTAATGAAATATATTAATTTGCAGTGAAAGCTATTGAAATTTTTGGAAAATGAGATTTCCCTTACTCTAGTGCACCTCCTGAGTTTTTGTATTCCTGCTAGCCTAATTGCTTCATGCTTTGGTATTTTGCTTCCTAAAAATGATGGCTGTGCTGACTGTTCCTTCCTTCCTTCTTTTGCTTGGAGAAAATCTCAGGGAATGGAGATGAGGCTCCTAACTAACATCTCACACTAAAACTTCATTTGTGGACAAGTATCTGTCAGATATGACTCTAATAAGACACTCAGATAGAGATATGTTGCAGGTAGTAACTGATACTTTCTGGTGGTAGGACTTTCACACAACTCATATCTATCTGAATCATCTAAAGATGAGTTTAACATCTTCATGAAATTGAAGGTTATATTATGCAGGAGAAAAGAATTTCTTACCCTCAATACATTTTTGAAACAGAAGTCATTCAATGTGATAGTCAGTTACAAAATTCAGTAGTTTTTAGCTGTAGCAATATTGAACCAGCTTCATTCTAAGACTTTATTTCAAGGAGAATTTTTGATAATGATTACATGTACTTATTTATTAGTTAAAATTTTAAGTAAAATATGCAATTTATTAACCTAATTGCCTTATTAAAATATTTTTGTTAATTTCTATGTATTGAAGTGGGGAAGAAGTTATTCTTATTGGGCCTGATTTGAGGCAAGATTATATCTCTACAGGGTTTTTGTCAATGCTGTGTTTGTCTGTGGAATTCAATATCTTTCTCTAAGTATGCCCAAATTTGTGATTCAAATCTTTATCCAAGCTATTCTTGACTTATAGTGCATGTGTAATGAATAGCGTTTTGTTAAAACAATAAAAAAAGTGCCTGTCTTATGTGCATCTATTCACAAGATTTATCCTCAATTTATATCCTCTTCTGCACCATTAAATTAAAATTTACTCACAATAAAAGATCTGATATATATAAGTACAGCTAGCAAACTAAATTTTCATATGAAAATATAGTTGAAATAATATCTAAATAATTTAGTTTTCTTTCTTATTAAAACTACTAAAAGGCTAAAAATTATATTACATAGAATTTGGCCAAGATATACACATTGGAAACTCAATTCTTCCTATAGCTCCATGAGGGAACAATATTCAGATAGTAAAACATGAAAAAACAGATTCAGCCCCGTGGTCTTTTGTTAGAAGTGAGCTGTATGGAAATTTCCAATGTGAAAATTCTGAATGCAGGGTAGAATCAGATAATGTCTTTCTTTTCTGTTCAATAGAGGTCTAAGATTCCACAAACAAAGTAAGCCCATGATAACACACAAAGTCTAGGTTTGTACAAACCACAGTTTGAGGAAGACCACATTTACCAGGTTCAGAGGAAAAGGACTGGGAGAGAAACCAAAAGCAGTGATTCCACAAAAGTGGAAACAGCTCAGGCATGGCCGCTCTCTGCCTGTTTTCCTCTCTATGTTACCATAAGATAAAGCATCCAACAAGTGCAGGGAGATCTCTGGGAAACCTAAAGAAACATCAGTGCCCTAATCACTGAATTTGCATAATATCATGGATATTTTAACAAGACTAAAATCAGAGTCTTAGGCTATCTTTTATCTCTGCCATTTCTTAGTACACATTTGCAACATTTTTCAATTGTATTAACTCCTAATCTTCATAATGGATTTCAAAGTGCCCCTCATTACACTAAGATCAGAAAAAAATTTTAGTCTAAGTTTTGTTACTTTTTTCTCCAACCAAAGGCATTTATTCTTTTTTTGAAAATCTTTTTATATCTAAATATGATAGAGCAAAAATGCTCATAATTTCAAATATAATTATTGATAGTGACAGCATTTTTTAATATTTATTTTTGTATTATTTACCTATGCCTGCATATTTGATGTCCAACTATATATAATTAAGAACTATTTATTTTGGACATGCATGCATGCTAAGTCACTTCAGTCATGTCTGACTCTGCGACCCCATGGACTTAGCCTGCCAGGCTCCTATATCCATGGGATTCTCCAAGCAAGAATACTGGAGTGGACTGCCATGCCCTCCTCCAGGGGCTCTTCCTGACCCAGGAATCAAACCCATGTCTTTTACATCTCCTGCATTGGAAGGCGGGTTATTTACCACTGAGCCACCTGGGAAAGCCCTATTCTGCCCATATATATTTATATTTGCAGGCACTGTTCTTGACACCAAGATCTCAGCCCTAATAACACAAATCAATTGCTCTCATGGAGCTCACATTCCATTGTGAGAAAGACAGGCAATAAAAAACAACAAAAAAATTAATATACTAGAACAGAATTCAACAAAAACAAAACTATGGTAAGGGGAGATACTGGTGGGGACTGGTATAGAATTTTCCATGTCAGCATTGCAAAGGAAGAGTCCTCAATAGTGGGACAAAAAGTACAGAGATGTAAATATTGAGAGCACTTTCCATATTAAAAGTTTAATGTCTATTTTAGTGGTTTTACAGTATACCTCTGCATTTATGGGCAGTCATATTTACTTAGATGGCTATTGTTTCTCAGGTTAACTTTTTTATGATATAAATGGATTGCTGCCATCTTATGTAGTGTAAGACTTGCCCATACCCCTAATATTTTCCTGAGAATAAGCATTTAAATGTAGATTTACTATGTCAACACTTAATATTTATAATGATCTAGTAAGCAATATTGGTCTGCTTTCCAGAATGCATGAAACATTATATATGGTTTCTAGAAGTACATCATCTTGCTCAACTCCTTATATGAAAGTCAATATTGCTTATTATTTTTTTCTTTTTTACTTTTACTAATTCAATAGAAAGAAAGCAGTTTTTCTGTTCTTTTAATTATTGTTTTCCTGAATACTAGTATAAGTGACCATGTGGGCACACTTTTTCTTCCTTCTCAGTTTGCAATTTCTGTTCAAGTGCTCAAGTACCAGTTATTTCACTCTGACTCCTCAGTCTCACCTTATGCTTACTTACTCCCAGTAGTCTTCCATTATTGCACAGTAGTTTAGAAACTCTTCCGGTAGGAATAATAAGCCCTGCAAGCAAAATTTTAACTTCAACAAAAAATAAGTTTTAGCCTCAAATGAAAAATAAGTTCAACAACCCAGTTATTTGAAGGGGCCCAGAGATAAGACATACAACCTCTTTCCTGTCTACCTACTTCACAGTGACCTCAAATGGGTCCCCTGAATATTTTTTTTTAATATCCTACAGGAAGAAGTATAGACTGTAGATTCTCCTCAGCTTTGTTAACTTTAAAACTCTTTTCTTATCTCTGGTCTTCTACATTCTAGCCACAGACCTCAAATTGAAATTTTCTCTATGCATGTCATAATCTCACTTACATTCTTATTTTTTCCTTCTAGACAGAATGCACTCTCCCCACAGGGTCCACTTCAACTCCAAAACTGTTCTCTGTTTAAACCTTAATGTAGTAAGACTTGCTCCTAACTCCCTTCCAATCTGGGCCAGGAATCCTTGTTCCATTTTCATGGTAGAGTGTAGCATTCTCAGCCTACTTCTATCATCATAACCATATAGTTGCTTTTGGTCTCTTACACTAAAATTCCTTGGGGATGTAGATGATGTCATATGCATTATATTTGTTTTCAGCATTCAGTGAATGATCATGAAATGATTCTTAAATGGAAACAGGAAAAGTTTTGCCTTTCACTAATTCCTACATCTTCTTAGAATTCCCTTAAACATTTAAACAATTCATCTCTCACATCAACGCCTGATTATATTAAGAGAAAATTACAAAAATGATATTTAGTGCTAAAAAAATCCAATATTTTTCTCTGGCCTATTAAGCTAAAGTCTTCTGTCTTTACTTACAGTCTGATAGTTTAACCTGTTATGGAGATGACCTGCCTGCAAAATCTGTGAACCATTTAACATTTTCTGCCACTATTTCCCAAGTACCTGCCAGTAGTCATTGCATTATGGACTTCCTCTTTCTTCATGACCTTTATCTGCCTTAATTGTTTTCCCTTTAGTTAGTTAGTGTTAGTTGCTCAGTCATGTCTGGCTCTTTGAGACTGCATGGACTGTAGCCTGTCAGGCTTCTCCGCCCATGGGATTCTCCAGGCAAGAATACTAGAGTGGGCTGCCCTTTCCCTCTCCAGGGGGTCTTCCCAACCCAGGGATCAAACCCAGTTCTCCTGCGTTGCAGACAGATTCTTTACCTTCTGAGCCACCAGGGAAGCCCTTTAGACCATATAACATAAGATAAATATTAATGAGTATGTATAGATATGAATAATTCAATCAAATATAGGAAAGAGGAGAGTTAGCTCTTTATTAAAGAAAAATTTATATTAATATTATTTAGAAGAAATTTAAAAAAACCCTAAATCACTATTAAACAAACATCACAGTAATGATTTTTCCAGGCACAGTCAACCAAGGATTCTAAAATCAGTAGGGATGAAAAAGTGTAGAGAGCTAATGTATAATGTGATGGTTACAGTTTATAATACTGTGGTAAACAGTGGAAATTTTCTGTGGCTAGAATTCAAGTATTATCATATACACACACAAAAAATGGTAACTATGTAAGAAGAATATATGTTAGCTAGAGTGACTGTAATAAATATTTCATTATGTATATGTGTATGAAACTATGTTATAAGCACTGAATATATAAAATTTAAACTAATTATAGAAATAAAAAAATCTGTGAGAAAATTTGAATAGATATAAGATATTTGAATAATCTCAATACTTATACCAACACATTTATCAATTACAAAGTGAGTAAGTAACTTTACAGTCTGGCCATTGAATTGTTTGGTTAAAAATACTATAAAATCAAATGTATACATTTTTATTCCATCTGCTAAGTATTTATGTATAAAATCATTTTGCCCATTTATAATCTATTAAGAAGATAGTAAAAGACAGGGAAACCTGGCATGTGGCATTCCATGTCCATGGGGTTGCAAAGAATCGGACATGACTTAGCCACTGTATGAGAAGAATTGCATTGAGATGTAATTATATACAAATTTTAAAATCACGTTTGACCATTTTTGTATTCAAGAATTTTACATATATACAAATCATGTTGCTGAAAATTAATAAAAATCAGAAATTAGAAAATTCGTCAGCGTCTGAGGGGGAGTTATTCTGAATAACCAAGTACTTTCATCTTACGGACATTTTAGCCACTGGTTTTCTTTTGTGTGGCATGGTGTTAGGACAAAAATTAGCTTGACATGTCATTGTTATTTATTAAACTAATAAATATGTCATTTGATGTATAGTAAGTGAAGTATCTATTTACTTTATGAAGTAAATAAAGTGTTTATTCACAAACAGAATGGTAGCACATTCTGTTTGTGAATAAAGAGACTCTTTCCTAACAAGATAAATAATTAAATCTTTCTTCATAAGTAAAATAATGACCCATGGTGTAGCAAGTGAGGTCAATTACAATCTTAAAACCATAGCAATTTAGCAACCCTTTTTAGGTGTCATGCTTGCAAAGAGAAACTCCCAGAGCTACTGGATGTTTATTAAATGCCACACTGCTGATTCTGCCAGGCAGACCCCTTCACAGATGGCACATATTTAGCTACATTTCTGCAATTTATTGCCCCAGGACAGATGTCCTATAAACAATCTTATTTCCCTTGTGATTTGCTATTTTATTTGAGAGGCAGTGTTCAAAAACCGATAAAAGACAAATGTCCTAATCTTTTCACCATATACTTTGGTCACCTGATGAATATTTCTGCCATAATTCTAAAGTTTCCCCCAACATATAGCAACTACTTTAGTACATCAGACTATTATAATCAAATTTCTTTAATCTCTAAGTAAACAATTTTTTAAAGTTTAACTATACTGATTAAGTACAGATGCAAATTCATGATCATTTCATTAGTCAGTTTTCCTCCTTTTAATTTACAAAAAATATGAATTCCCTGTTATGTCCTAAACCAAAGCCCCTGTTCTTTTTGTATATTTTAATATACTGACCTATTTTTCTTAATAATATCAGGAAAATAAACTGAAAACTATTAACAAAAACATTTAAACCATCTGTAAAGGAGATCTAACCCTGTCAGTTTAGCAGATGTTTAACAGTGGAATTATACCAGCATGTTATTACATATCATTTGGGTTTACATGTGGATGTGGAGGAAAAAATAACTTTTTAAATACATAATTTTATTAAATAAAAGTTTATATTGTACCCCTTGCCTGTCTTCTTGTGCTCTTCTCTCCTGTTATACTGCCCCAGTTATGGGGAGTAGTAAGATGTTGATATTGTCTATGCATTGACATCTAGAGTCAGAAGATATGGAAGAATCACTTCTTCCAAGAATAGTCCCTCATGGGGTTCTCTTTGGGGACTGAGGAAGAAAAGGTTGTAAACCAGATACCAAGCCGCATCAACTGAGGTGCATGTCACACTAAAATTCTACACTGGCAGGAATGGTTTGATTTTGCTTCCTTAAAACAAAGTATGTTTTATAAATGAATAATGAATCTACTTCATTATATTTGGGAACAGAGGTTCTGAAGTGTCTAGCTTTTTTTTTTTCCTGAAAACACCTAAAGAGTAGCCTGTTAGAAACACTTGAAATTCCTTTGCTTTGTAACCAAAACAAAAGCAGTCACCATCTCTGTACTATAATTCATAGAAAATACCTCCATACCCCATCTGTCTTCAGGATCAAAAACAGTAAAAAAAAAAAAAAAATTCTCTGCTTGAATCTGTTGGCCAGAATACCACATTTTCACTCTGAATTCCATGACAATTGATTTAAAAATTATGTTTATCACATTAACCTTTGGTAATAGAATTTTATATTTGAGGGGCTCAGTGATCACATGGTCACATTTGTATATAAATAATTCTAGTAAAAAATAGACAAAATTCTTAGCCAAAGACTTCCTTTATAGGATGATGAAGGAATACTTCAATTTTTCTGAATTTTTTTTTTATTCCATTTATGTCAGATCCGAATCTAGAGTGGAAACTAATTCTGTTCATTCTCCCCAGTGGAATCCAGGCTACCTCTGGAGAGCTTCCTGGGAATTCATTAAATTGTCTAAGCTTGAAAACACAATTAGGGGTCATTTTTCAATTTTTAAAGATTTTAACTAAAAGAAAAGTGAAGGAGCTATTCAAAGTTATTGATTATTATGCACATTATTGGTAGGGAGTCCAATCTGATTCGCTTGTAACCCCATAATTTGTCTATGATCCTCTTAGTTTTCTTCCTTTGAATTCATTTTAATAATGTAAACAAACATAATGCCAAGAATAGATAAATCAAAACTTTCAAAAAATATTATCTTTCTCAAATCTCCAAGTCTCTGAAATTACTATTCTATTTCATTCAGATTTATTTGTTTTTATTCTTTTCCAATCTATAATCTTTCATTTTAAAAAACATAAGCCTTAACGATCTTCAATTATGCATCATTCTGATGATGGGGGCATCCAAGGAGAGCAGTTATGATCTCCTTAGTTTTTAACGTACTTCATATTCATAGTGATGACTCAAGCTGCACAGGATAAAATAAAAATTTATTTATACAAAGTATTTAAAGTTTCCAACAGATTGTTTTTGTTTCAGGATTAGTGCATTTACTGGTGAAGTGACTAATCCTTAAGATCCATAAAACAATAACATATAGTTGAGCTTATGAATACTCATTCTAGGAAAAAATTACCTCTCTTGACAGTTACATTTTATGAATCGCCTTTGGCCCTCCATTCTATGTAAATGTGTTCACAAATGAAATACACCAAACTTGAACATGGCCTATATATAAGCATGAAAAATCCAAACAAGGAAAATTTCAGATGTGTTGGGTGTAAACTATCCAAGAATGTTTGGAGATTCAAAGATCATATTGCCACTAAAGTAGGAAACATTATTAATTTGGATAATATGTCAGACATGCAAGTGTTGAAGGCATTGGAATTATTTAACCTAGGAAAGAGACAATTAAGACATACTTCTTTAAATACTTGAAAAACTTCTCTTTCAGTCAGATTAGATAAGGTTATAGGAAGTCCACCTGTACAATATCACTAGCTTGAAAGCAGTAACTACCAATCAATCTCAGATAAGTGGTAGTTCTCACTGCAGTGTCCTCTCTCAGGAACCCAAAATGATGAATTTTCCATCACGTGCAGTGTTGCTAGGCATCACAACCACGGATAAAAAACATGGCACAGGATATACAACCTCTTCATGGTATCTCCCCAGATAGCTTATACCCTCTGAAATCTCTCATATTTTATTACACAAAGTCACAAGATCCTATTTTATTTAAAGGAGATATGGAATTGTAGTCCTACAATGTACCCAGAAAGAGGAGAGTCAGAAATTTTTTTTAAAAAAAGAAAAAAAAGACACATTAACTACCACAACTTCCATGCAGAAAATTGATACCACCTCACTCTCTATGAGACAGGCAAGTTGGTGTGTTTATCGGTATAATACTCCCAAGAGTGGATGCAGATTCTTATACCTTCAATTATGCATATAACAAAGATAGGTAATATGCATTTTAATTAAATATTCTATAAACAGGTAAAATAAAATTCAAAGGTAAAAATTATATTACAATTATACACAGAGATATCTTCTTCCCTATGTCAATCATCCTACTCTCCCGCCTTGTATAAGTAACCATATTAATTACTATATAGTTCTGGAGATTTTAATATTAATTCAAATATTTATTCTTAAATATCCTTTTCTAATAGAAATTAAAATTCACAAAAGCATATTACAATTATATGTGTGATTAAACCAAACATTTAAATGCCCTTTGGTACAGATAAGATTTATATAATACAAACATTCTTAAATGTGCCCTGTAATGGTGTCAGCATATCTCCCAGAAAATCATTGATATGAAGAGAGCAAATTTAGAAGGATGATATTGAGTTCACTAATATTAAAAACTGTAAGTGAATCAATTTTTTTTGTACTTCATTAGTCACAATTTCTAAAGATTAAGATGCACCAGTATCTTGTAACTCAAGATACTGATTTGAGATATTGAGAGCATAGAGAGTATATATCTTCACAATTAATCCTAAGAAGCATCTTGAATTTTGATGATAGTTCTGTCTATAACTTAAGCAAAACATTTAAGCATTCCTCAGAGGTCAATAAGAAAGATTTCCAAAACCATGACCTATACCTTACAAACAATGGGAGCTCTTATGCTTTTCTTGTGGTTTATAGTTTAATAGTTAAGAGAGTAGATCTGTGAACAGACTGCCTCTGTTCATATCCCAAACTAGCCTCTTAGGAAATTTGTCAACCCCTGTGATATAGACTGTTTGTATACCCCAGTTCTTAGGTTGAAGCCCAGTCACCAACATGATAGTATGGGAGGGTTATAAGGTCATGAGGACAGAACCCTCATAAACGGAATTAGTGACTGGAGAGAGCTTTACTGTCTTTTCACCATAAGAGAAGACCATTGTCTAGGAACCAGGACGTTTCTATACTAGGCAGTGCATCAGCTTATGCCTTGATCTTGCATTCCCAGCCTCCAGAGATATGAGAATTTCTGTTGTTGATGAGCCAAATAATCTATTTCATCTTGTTATAGTAGCACCAACAGACTAAGATGCCAGGCAGATACTTAACCCTTGTAAACCTAGGTTTTTCTGATCTTCAAGATGAAGAATAACTGTATTATCTTAATTCATACTTTTTTGTGATCACTCAGTAATTTCAAAGTAGGTAGTGTTATAGATGTGTGCCTTAACTTTTTAATTTCTCAGAATAAAATTTGATAATTTCTCCAGTTGTATACTGTCACTCTCTAGTTCTGTGTGTTACCCTGAGCTATGACACTTGGTAGAAATTCTCATATGCTACCTTTGAGTAACTATTACTGAAATGTGGCACCACACATCACTGGGACCCAGTGTTAGTCTGAGCTGAGTGTTGCCTCTTGCAGAACCTTTAAGGGCTTACAAGGAAAAACAAAAAGGTTAATAGTTATAGTTGGCAAAAATAAAAGAACATGCTTAAAAGATGACAACACACTCCTAATAATCCATATTCTGAGACTTCATATCTCCCCTGACTCCTCCTTCACTACTGTGGTTAAGTACAATCTCTCGCATTTGTTTCCCTTCCAACATTGCCCTCTTTATGCTCGTAAAGATTGAAGGCAAAAGGAGAGTATGGTAGAGGATGAAATGGTTAGATAGCATCATCAACTCAATGGACATGGATTTGAACAAATTCCAGGAGATAGTGAAGGACAGGGAAGCCTGGCGTGCTGCAGTCCATGGGGTCACAATTAGTCGGACATGACTTAGCAACTGAACAATTCCCCTTTAAAATTATTAAAAGTTACTGTTCTCATCCCCTTTATAAATAATTTTAAGCCATATCTATTCTGAGTCTGGACTCAGATTAACTTTCTGTTTTTTCCTCCTCAGACTAATCCCCAACATAAGTATTGCTTCAACCCAACTGTTTCACAAACTCCTCAAAAATGATTTGAATTTCCTATTTTTGTGCCTTTCAACCTGTGATCTCTAAAAGATAATTCCAGTTTCAGACAGAACCTTGGTTATTTTTAAGCTATAAATTAAAATGCCATTTAAAAGCCTCACCCATTAGCCCTTACCAAGTTTTATTCTTTCTCTAATTGCAATACATGTTAACTCTACCAAATGTTTAACACTTAGAGATTTTAAGCTGATTACTAAATTGATATTCTTAAGATATATTTGACAGTCTTGCCATCTGTATTTCTGATAACTTATTTTATCCCTACAGTTCCTAGACTAATGTTTTTCATAAATAAATATTTTTGAATAGTCATTCTTTCATTCATTTTGGAATGAAGACTTTTCTCTGAATAGATGCACAGTTGAGTTCAATCACTCAGTCGTGTCTCTTTGCGACCCCATGAAATGCAGCATGCCAGGCTTCCCTGTCCATCACCAACTCCTGGAGTTCACTCAGACCCACGTCCATCGAGTTAGTGATGCCATCCAGCCATCTCATCCTCTGTTGTCCCTTTCTCCTCCTACCCCCAATCCTTCCCAGCATCAGAGACTTTTCCAATGAGTCAACTCTTCACATGAGGTGGCCAAAGTACTGGAGTTTCAGCTTCAGCATCATTCCTTCCAAAGAAATCCCGGGGCTGATCTCCTTCAGAATGGACTGGTTGGATCTCCTTGCAGTCCAAGGGACTCTCAAGAGTCTTCTCCAACACCACAGTTCAAAAGCATCAATTCTTTGGCGCTCAACCTTCACAGTCCAACTCTCACATCCATACATGACCACCGGAAAAACCATAGCCTTGACTAGACGGACCTTTGTTGGCAAAGTAATGTCTCTGCTTTTCAATATGTTATCTAGGTTGGTCATAACTTTCCCTCCAAGGAGTAAGCATCTTTTAATTTCATGGCTGCAGTCACCATCTGCAGTGATTTTGGAGCCCCCCAAAAATAAAGTCTGACACTGTTTCCACTGTTTCCCCATCTATTTCCCATGAAGTGATGGGACCAGATGCCATGATCTTCATTTTCTGAATATTGAGCTTTAAATCAACTTTTCACTCTCCACTTTCACTTTCATCAAGAGGCTGGGTGCACAAATGTACACCTGTGTGTACCTGTGTTTATGTACATATATCTGTGTATGTGTGTGTGCATATGAGAGGCTGATTCAAAATAATGCAGACATTATCCACAGCATTTTAATTTGTTCTTCCAGACAAGTGTGAATGAGCGAGTCATGGCCAAGTAAATATTCCCAATCATATATTCCATGTGTTGGATGCAGAAAGTGAAGTGCAGAAGCACATTAGATCCGATTTTGGTGTATAACTCTATTATCTCACATTTGACCTTTTGAAATGGCTTAGCACGGAGTGAATAATGAGCACACATTAGGGCACTTTGGGAACTGTTCATCCCCATGCTATATACATTTAGCTTGAATATGTTTTTTAGACTTGCAGTTCCAGATCTCAATGATCATCATTATCTCTTGAGAAGGTTAATTTACAAAATTCTCGATCCCTGTATTAGGGATTACTGAATCATTGTCAGTAGCCTCTGGAATCAGCATTTCTGAAATGCTATTCAGGTGATCCTTTGGGAATCTTTGTTTCTAAGGGTACAGAAGTTCTACAGGCAAACATGAGACAGCCATAAATATGTATTTTTGCTGCTAAGGGTAGGTTGCGTGCTTGTCACTGAATATGTAAGCATTATTATATTGGGGGTTTTTCTTACTAATCCTTAGTCACTGTCAAATTATAGGAGCTTTCAAAATATCATAAATTTCCATGTCTTAAGTATTGTATTCAATATAAAAATATACTTCAGAAACGATATGGAAATATAAATGCAGCTCAGAAACATTTGCACATGTTACATTTAACAATTACAATATTAACAGTTTGGGACTTTTTCTAATTTTTTACATTTCTACTTGAAATACTATTTTATACAAGCAGATGTACAGCATCAGAAATGCCTATCAAAAAAAAAAAAAATCAAGCAAAACAATGCACGCCGTAAAAGCTGAGAGTTATGTTTTATTTGGATACCTTACTGAGGACTATAGCATGGGAATTAGTCACTCTGGTTACTTTTAGAAACTATTCCAAAGAGGGAAGGTTGGAGTCAGAGTATAGAGAAGATTTTGCTTAGAAAAAAGAAAAAAGAAAAAATGATATGCAGTTGAACATCAAAAGGTTACTGCTAATCACACACAAAAAAAGAGATCTCACATAAATGACTATAGTGCTTTTCTACATATGGGAAGATGCAAGACTCTGGGCTTATTCCTTAGATAAGCAGCTTGACTATCTAGGGCCAGGATTCTGTTTTTCTCCATCCTGAATTCCCCTCAGGGTGTACCATCAGGAGTGGCTGCTCAGGCTGATGGCTTGATGGAAGATAACATTCTTTGTTTACTGGACTTGCAGGCAACTTTTTATTTTTATTTTTTCTGCTTACAGAGGGATAGCTTGGGCTAAAACTCAGTAAACTTGGAATAAGCCCTTGTTTAAATGAATACATGGAGATTCACAGTTAGCATTTTTCTAGACATGACTGAGTGACTGAACTGAATTGAAAGTAATACTGGAATTGTGTGTGTGTGTGTGTGTGTGTAAAATGAAGAGAACTCCTCTGTCTATAAACAGGTTCACTTTAAGTCAAAATTCCATCTGTGATGGTGATAGGAGAAGTGAAATCTCCTTGAGAGTTTTCTAACTGACATTTCTGCAGAAACCCAGTTTAAAGCTGTGGAATCTGAAATGAAGTAAAACAGTCCTACCAAGATTACAACTTTTATTTTAGTGGGATTGTTGTAGGAGAGAGGATACTCTGAAGAAACTCTGAAGTTTAAGCAGAGACCTCGTGTGTCACACAATGCTTGTCAGTGAGGATTTTCATGAACACATAAGGTAGTTGATCTGTACCTGCAATTCTAATATTCAAACTGTATGGTCAGGCCACTCTATAGGTGGTGGTTCTCTTGCTCTCTGTACATCCCCTGCTAGACGAGAGCCTGCTTCACTTACACCTTCTCACATGACTGACCTTCCTATGTACTTTCCCGAGGCCCTAGCTAGTGATTGGTCTTATCAAAGGAGTGTTGAGGGGTGTGCCCCTCTGCTAGTTTTCCTAGTAACCAACGAGCCAATCAGATATCAATTCCCCCACAACTGGCAATATCCCCTTTGCTCAGGATGGGGAGACTGCAGCCTCATTTTGCCTGCCTCTGCTGTACATCATGGGGTGTCACTCCAGGACGTTTCAAGACATGAAAGGTCCACCTTATCCATTGTGTCTGTCACTGACTCCAGGCTCTTTCTTAGGACTTGAGTATGGGCTTTGTGGCCCTGGTAGATGCTGCCCAACACAAATTTTATGTGTGCCTTTCAGGGCTCTGAGGTCTAGTGTATCTCTTTTGCATTTCTCAACTAAAGTGAAGATTATCCTTAGTGTAGGTAATTACCCATGGAATGAAAGACAGTCACTAATATACAGTTGTTGAAGAAATTTTCCTCTATCATTCTAATTTTTCTTTCTGTTCTAAGAAAGAATTTGACATGAGCTAGATTGACAGGAGAAAACCAAACAAATTTTAATAACATGTATATATGAGAAAGATAAAATTGCCAACTTGAGATCAAATTGCCAACATCCATTGACTCAAAGAAAAAGCAAGGGAATTAAAGAAAAATATCTACTTCTGCTTCATTGACTATGCTAAAGCCTTTGGTTGTGTGGATCACAACAAACTGTGGGAAATTCTTAAAGAGATCAGAATGCCAGACCACCATAACAATTTCCTGAGAGGCCTGTGTGCACATCAAGAAGCAATAGTTAGAACTAGACATGGAACAATGGACTGGTTCAAAATTGAGAAAAGAGTAGGTCAAGGGTGTATATTGTCACCCTGCTTATTTAACTTATATGCAGAGTACATCATGCAAAATGTTGGGCTAGATGAAGCACAAGCTGTAATCAGATTGCAGGGAGAAATAACAATAATCTCAGATGCAGATGACACCACTTTAATGGCAGAAAGCAAAGAGGAACTAAAGAGCCTCTTGATGAAGATGAACAAAGATAGTGAAAAAGCTGGCTTAAAACTCAACATTCAAAAAATGAATATCATGCCATCTGGTCCCATCACTTGATGGCAAATAAAAGGGGAAAAACTGGAAATAGTGACAAACTATTTCTTGGGCTCCAAAGTCACTGCAGAGAGTGACTGCAGCCATGAAATTAAAAGATGCTTGCTCCTTGGAAGAAAAGCTATGACAGGCTTAGACAGCATATTAAAAAGCAGAGACATCACTTTGCTGACAAAGGTGAGTTTGTACAGTCAAAGCAATGGCTTTTCCAGTAGTCATGTATGGATGTGAGAATTCCATAAAAAGGACTGAGTGCTGAGGAATTGATGCTTTTGAACTGTGGTATGGAAGAAGACTCATGAGAGTCCCTTGGACTGCAAGGAGATCCAACCAGTCCATTCTAAAGGAAATAAATCAGTCCTAAATATTCATTGGAAGGACTGATGTTAAAGCTGAAGTTCCAATACTTTGGCCACTTAATTCAAAGAGCTGATTCACTGGGAAAAACCCTGATGCTGGAAAAGATTGAGGGCAGGATGAGAAAGGAGAGACAAAGGATGAAATTGTTGAATGGCATCATTTACTAAATGGACATGAGTTTGAGGAAACTCTAGGAGATAGTGAAGGACAGGGAAGCCTGACATACTCAGTTCAGTTCAGTCACTCAGTCATGTCTGACTCTTTGCGACCCCACGAATCGCAGCACGCCAGGCCTCCCTGTCCATCACCAACTCCCAGAGTTTGCTCAGACTCACGTCCATAGAGTCAGTGATGCCATCCAGCCATCTTATCCTCTGTCGTCCCCTTCTCCTCTTGCCCCCAATCCCTCCCAGCGTCAGAGTCTTTTCCAATGAGTCAACTCTTCACATGAGGTGGCCAAAGTATTAGAGTTTCAGCTTTAGCATTATTCCTTCCAAAGAAATCCCAGGGCTGATCTCCTTCAGAATGGACTGGTTGGATCTCTTTGCAGTCCAAGGGACTCTCAAGAGTCTTCTCCAACACCACAGCTCAAAAGCATCAATTCTTTGGCACTCAGCTTTCTTCACAGTCCAACTCTCACATCCATACATGACCACAGGAAAAATCATAGCCTTGACTAGACAGACTTTTGTTGGCAAAGTAATGTCTCTGCTTTTGAATAGGTAGGTAGAATAGGGAAAAGGAGTCTAAAATGGCAGTGGCTAAAAGACAAGGAAGGGAAAAGCCCACGGAAATAGAACAAAGGAAGGTCAGAGGTAGTCTGAGGACCAGAGTGAAGACTTCAGGTAGAACAAACAGCACTCCTGACTAAGCCCAATTTGCATAGGGCAGGCCCAGGTGGAGGAAAAAACATATAAAAGGAGGAGCCAGAGCACTTTCTTGCTCTCTTTCTCTCCCACGTGCATATGCTCTTTCTCTCTCTCTCCCTCTCTCATTCTCTCTCTCTCCCTCCCCCATGTGCTTCTCCACTCTCTTCTCTTTGAGTCTTTGGGTTTGCATGCCCTCATGCTTCGAGCATGGATTCTCCTTCTATCTTCTAAATAAAATAGAGCTGCAACACTGATTTGCCTAAGAGCTATAACACGGTTTGTCCAAGACCGGAGAGCTGTGACGGGGCGAGGGCTTTAATGTCCGTTGCTCCAAATCTTTGTTGTGATGAGACAAAGAACCAAGGAACATACACTCACGTGACAATGTGATTTAAAGAAGGACGTAAAAACTTCTCTAAGTCCCACCTTGAGGGACTTACAGTTTCCTTACCCCCTCTCAGTGTCTATGCCGAGAGCCTTGTACTTTCCTCCTCTTTAAAAGATCCTATTCACTTGCTACCATGAGTGCTTGTGTGTTCATGGATTCCATTCTTCACCTCTGCAGACAAGAACTCGGATTCCCATCTCACTACAATCCATGGAGTTGCAAAGAGTCAGACACAACTGAGTGACTGAACAACAACAATACAGGGGAGAGACCAGGAAAACTGAGTAACTCACTAAAGTGACTGAAGACTTCACTGTAATCAGCATTTTCAGCTAACGAATAAAGAAGATATTGGAGATAATGGTTTGAGACTTCAAAAGAGACAGGAAATTCACATAGAGATGGAATGAATGTATTTGAGTAAACAAATATTTACTGGGTCATGTAGAGACAAAGGATTACAGTGTAAACTAATTCTAGGTCCTGCTGAGTTCCCTTCACTGTGAGTAGTCCTTATTCTTCACAGATTTTTCTGGTGATAGCTGGAATCAGGGAGTTCTTTATTTAACAAATTATTTTAGGCTGATAAGGGGAAAGTCAAAGTTTCTTCCTAGATCTTTTGGACCTAGGTTGTTTTCCTAGCACATGCAGGCTTCCCATGTGGTGCTAGTGGTAAAGAATCTGTTGCTAGTGCAATATATGTATGAGATGTAGGTTCAGTTCCTGGGTCAGGAAGATCCCCTGAAGGAGGGCATGGCAACCCACTCCAGTATTCTTGCCTGGAGAATCCCATGGACAGAGAAGCCTGGTCCATAGGGTTGCAAAGAGTCAGACATGACTCAGTGACTCAGCACACACCCACACAGATTGTTTTCAACTTGAAACAATCTCATGCTAGAGAGACATTTTGGAGTGGCAAATTGTGCTCTCCTATACAGTCAAACATCTTCCCCAAGACAAAATCCAAAGCTTGGAGGAAACCTTGAGTTGACTGCTACCATGTGAAAATGCCTGTGTCTTGAAATAAAAGACATTTGTGTTAATGACATTAGAATCATAATTCTGACACTAGAGTCATAGGTCTGGTTATGACAGTGTGGTAACTCCAAGGCAAATATCAGTTATTCACATTTTAAAAAGTAGGTCCAGGATGCCTATGTGTTGAAATTATTATTGAAGCAGTTTGCCTGTAATTATTACTTTGACAGATTTGCTAGGTTTAAAGAACCTGCTGTCAAGTTCAGAACAACAGGGGGTGGAATAATAAGTGATATTTATAAAGAGAACCAATAGGATCTCTTTGATGATTTATTTACTTCTAGAAAAAGTATGAAAGATGCTCTAAGGTGGCATATTAAGTTCTTAACTTTTATTCTGAGCTAAGTTTATTTAAATTCCTTATAAAATAAGATGTTAAGGAATAAACAGATGAACTGAACTGAAGAACTGCTCTTCTGAGAAATTAATACAAATATTTACTTTGTTTTGAAAAAGCGGTCTTCATAAAAGTGGGACTTTTTTTTTTTCCAAATCTCTGCAAATAAATAGCACTTGTAAGTTGTACTATATGCCATACAATGTTCTGAGTGTTTTACATATATTAACTTTAATTTTTACATATACTAACTTTAAATCTATCAGGTAGGGCCTTACTACTTCCATTTTACAGATATAGAAGCTCAGGAACACAATGGTTATGGGTGCTGTTCAAGAGCACATAATTTGAAACAGAGTATTTGCCATATCAATAAACAAGGATATCACAGTCATCAGCTATTGTGGTCCTCCAAATGTGAACCCAGAGGATGCCCAGAAAGAACAATGCCTGCAATCTGGCAGTTATCAGGCTGCTATCACTCCCTATGGTGAGCAAGAAACTAAGGATGTGAAAAATCAATGCAGGATTCTGGCTCCAGATAGCTGATGTATATGAAAGGAATGATTTCAGTGAGCCCAGACTCTTGAATCTTCTCATACACAGAAAAGCACTCAGTACAGTTCAGTCGCTCAGTCATGACCGACTCATTGAGACCCCATAAATCGCAAAATGCCAGGCCTTCCGGTCCATCACCAACTCCCGGAGTTCACTCAGACTTACGTCCATCGAGTCAGTGATGCCATCCAGCCATCTCATCCTCTGTCGTCCCCTTCTCCTCCTGCCCCCAATCCCTCCCAGCATCAGAGTCTTTTCCAATGAGTCAACTCTTCACATGAGGTGGCCAAAGTACTGGAGTTTCAGCTTTAGCATCATTCCTTCCAAAGAAATCCCAGGGCTGATCTCCTTCAGAATGGACTGGTTGGATCTTCTTGCAGTCCAAGGGACTCTCAGGAGTCTTCTCCAAGACCACAGTTCAAAAGCATCAATCCTTTGGTGCTCAGCCTTCTTCACAGTCCAACTCTCACATCCATACATGACCACAGGAAAAACCATAGACTTGACTAGACGGACCTTTGTTGGCAAAGTAATGTCTCTGCTTTTGAATACGCTATCTAGGTTGGTCATAATTTTCCTTCCAAGGAGTAAGCGGCTTTTAATTTCATGGCTGCAGTCACCATCTGCAGTGATTTTGAAGCCCAAAAAAGTAAAGTCTGACACTGTTTCCACTGTTTCCTCATTTTTTCCCCACGAAGTGATGGGACCAGATGCCATGATCTTCGTTTTCTGAATGTTGAGCTTTAAGCCAACTTTTTCACTCTCCACTTTCACTTTCATCAAACGGCTTTTGAGTTTCTCTTCACTTTCTGCCATAAGGGTGGTGTCATCTGCATATCTGAGGTTATTGAGATTTCTCCTGGAAATCTTGATTCCAGCTTGTGTTTCTTCCAGTCCAGCGTTTCTCATGAAGTACTCTGCATATAAGTTAATTAAGCAGGGTGACAATATACAGCCTTGATGTACTCGTTTTCCTATTTGGAACCAGTCTGTTGTTCCATGTCCAGTTCTAACTGTTGCTTCCTGACCTGCATACAAATTTCTCAAGAGGCAGGTCAGGTGGTCTGGTATTCCCATCTCTTTTAGAATTTTCTACAGTTTATTGTGATCCACACAGTCAAAGTCTTTGGCATAGTCAATAAAGCAGAAATAGATGTTTTTCTGGAGCTCTCTTGTTTTTTCCATGATCCAGCAGATGTTGGCAATTTGATCTCTGGTTCCTCTGCCTTTCTAAAACCAGCTTGAACATCAGGAAGTTCACAGTTCATGTATTGCTGAAGCCTGGCTTGGAGAATTTTGAGCATTACTTTACTATCATGTGAAATGAATGCAATTGTGTGGTAGTTTGAGCATTCTTTGGCATTGCCTTTCTTTGGGATTGGAATGAAAACTGACCTTTTCCAGTCCTGTGGCCACTGCTGAGTTTTCCACATTTGCTTGCATATTGAGTGCAGCACTTTCACAGCATAATTTTTCAGGAGTTGAAATAGCTCAACTGGAATTCCATCACCTCCACTAGCTTTGTTTGTAGTGATGCTTTCTAAGGCCCACTTGACTTCACATTCCAGGATGTCTTGCTCTAGGTGAGTGATCACACCATCGTGATTATCTGGGTCTTGAAGATCTTTTTTGCACAGTTCTTCTGTGTATTCTTGCCACCTCTTAATATCTTCTGCTTCTGTTAGGTCCATATCATTTCTGTCCTTTTGAGCCCATCTTTGGATGAAATGTTCCCTTGGTATCTGTAATTTTCTTGAAGAGATCTCTAGTCTTTCCCATTCTGTTGTTTTCCTCTATTTCTTTGCATTGATCACTGAGGAAGGCTTTCTTATCTCTTCTTGCTATTCTTTGGAACTCTGCATTCAGATGCTTATATCTTTCCTTTTCTCCTTTGCTTTTCTCTTCTCTTCCTTTCACAGCTATTTGTAAGGCCTCCCCAGACAGCCATTTTGCTTTTTTGCATTTCTTTTCCATGGGGATGGTTTCTTAATTTGAGATATCTGGTTTTCCTTATTAACAATAAGCTCAGACTATCTGCCCCTTGTTGCAATCTTCTATACAACCCGATTCCTCCCCACCTCTTCGAAACAGTTCTTTAAGGGTCACTTGAAATGCTTTGAGATGCTGTCTCCTGGTCTTGGAAGTCCTAAAAATTCTGACAGAAAACAACAGATTCTCAACTTTTAGGTTGTGATTATTATTTTAGTCGATAGTAGTAAGGGATGGAGTGTGAGCTGAATCAGAGTCGTGGATAGTATCTGAGTGGGATGGTGTCATGAAAGGCTTGAAAGGCTTAAGCACATGGATTCTGGGGCACAGACTGCCTGGGATCAACTATTGTAATACCTCAAAGGAGTCTTAGATATTTAATGTAAAATATCTTAAAAATTTTTTTAAATCTTTTAAAATACTACTTATTTATTTGGCTGTACCAGGTCTTGGTTGTGGCATGTAGGATAGGATCATTAACTGAGGATGGTGTGATCTAGTTCCCTGACCAGGAATGGAACCCAGGCTCCCTGCATTGGGAGTACAGAGTATTAATCACTGGACTACCAGGAAAGTCCCTTAAAATATCCTTTTAGAATCTTCTTTTTTTTTTTTTTTTTTTGCCATAGCTTTCCTTCTAGGCAGCAAGTCTCTTTTTTTTTTTTTATTTTTAAACTTTACATAACTGTATTAGTTTTGCCAAATATCAAAATGAATCCGCCACAGGTATACAATCTTCTTAAACATCATGATTAGGTTCATCAGCTTTTTAATATCACATAGCAAATAAATTTTAGAAGTAGAGAGAGAAAATAGGTGCTCTAAGTTCTAATAAAGCATTTCATATCCTTGATGCATGTGTGGCATCAGAGTTGACTTTCAAACCAATTAAGGTGAGGTTTTGGTCTAACCATCTGCTGGGTCACCACAAACATTTAACCAACATCCACATTGTAAAAAGCTAAGTATTAATCATTTTCACTGTACCATTATGAAATTCAAAGATAATAGTTTTCTCAGATTGGACTGGTATAAATACATGCAATGCCTTAAAAAGGTTCACCTTTTGCTCCTTTTAACAAATTAATATAGTTACGTTTGAAGTCTTAAAACAAATATTTATAAAAATAAATGATAATTTTCCCAGAATAGAAAATGGGATAATTTTATTTTCAATAATGGCAGGTTCTCAAAAAATTAAGAGTTGAATTATTATATGATCCAGTAACTCCACTTCTGTGTATATACCAAAAAGAATTGAAATCAAGGACTAAGATAACTAGCTATACACCCATTTTCATAGTAGCATTATTAACAGTAGCCAAAAGGTAGAAAAGGTATAATGTCCATTGACAGATAAATGTGCTGTGTATATACAATGGAATAGTTTTCAGCCTTAAAAGGAATGAAATTCTGACATATGCTACAACATCGGTTAACTGTGAAGACAATTATGTTAAATAAAATAAGCTAGGCATATAGGTACAAATGTAATGTTGCTTATAAGTTTACACAATAAAAGTTTTAAAAAATTATTCCAGTGGCATCTGATATCTTGTGTCATTTCTACCTTTTTATCATATATATATATATATATATATATATTTGAATTTGCAATGTCTTTTCACATGTTATCAACCTAAACATGGCTTTTGTCCCAAATTAACAGTGTGGATTGAGTGTCTTCCTGAGTTTTTATATTCTTTCCTCTAATAGGGAGGCTCCAATTCTAACAGGGTTTTTGACTTAAGAATATTTCCTCCACATGAATTTATAGAATATTACTGCCAGAATTGACTTCAAAAAAATTAATGTAGCCATATTTACATTTTTCTTCCTTGCTTCCTCCCACTACATGGTTTAATATAGTGTAAAAAGGAAAAAAAAAAAGGAAAAGGACAAAAAAGACAAATAATCACATATTATAAATATTTAAGAAGTTAAATCCTATGAAAGCTACATTTCTACCTATACAATACTTAATATTTTCCAAAGAACACATTAAATACCATGGACATGATGAACAAAATTCTTTCCCTGAATCTAGTTTAGTTTTTTCTCCTGCTCTAATATAAACTGTAGGGAAGCAGTATTTGCCACCCAAAAATGTCTCTGACATGCAGACAAAAAAAAAAAAAAAAATGGTGCCTGTCATTTCAGTAAATGAAAGAAGTTGCCTAGCCTTCCTATAAACAAAGAATGTTGCCCTGCATCAGTCCAACCGTCACTGTATTCACCTTTGATGACGTTCCCTGAGGGGAATTCAGGATGGAGGAAAACATCATATTGGCCCTACTTAGTTAAGATGCTTATCTAAGAAATAATTTCAATAAATCCAGACTCTTGTACTTTCCCATATGTAGACTAGCACTAAAATCATTAACTTGAGATATATTTTCTTGTGATTAGCAGTCATCTTTTGATATTCAACTACACATTTATTTTTGTTTATGCATTTTCAGCAAAAGCTTCTAACTTCGCCCTGACCCCTTTGCAAGAGTTCCTCGGAGCTATCTGAGAGGCTGTCTCCAAGGCTGCAGTCTTCAGTACGTTTCCTGAATAAAATATAAATTTGCACTTTTAGGTTGTGTGTTTTTTTTCAGTCAACAGGCATGTGGCTTACTTCACACTGAAAATAATCAAAATCCAAAAGTGAGAAATTTGTACCTCCTCCGTAGGTGCCTAAAGAACTTAGATGGAGGGCCTGTTCCAGAATAGAGCTCTCACCAGAGATATCTGCAGTGGATATGGGATAGGTGTGGTGGGGGTAATGGGGCTTAGAGATGAGAGGCCACTCTGCCCTATCATCTCAACAAGGCACAACAAACATTTGTTTATCAATACTTTGCTTTTCTATCTCCATGTGGATTTCATCACTCCCATTACAAAGTCCAAAACCACTACCCTCAACATCCTCCTTTGTCTTTAGCTGAAAAAGTGAAAAGTGAAAGTGAAGTCGCTCAGTCATGTCTGACTCTTTGCGACCCTCTGGACTGTAGCCCGCCAGGCTCCTCCGTCCATGGGATTCTCCAGGCGAGAATACTGGAGTGGGTTACCATTTCCTTCTCCAATGCATGAAAGTGAAAAGTGAAAGTGAAGCCTCTCAGTCGTGTCTGACTCTTGGCGACCCTCTGGACTGTAGCCCGCCAGGCTCCTCCGTCCATGGGATTCTCCAGGCAAGAGTACTGGAGTGGGGTGCCATTGCCTTCTCTGCTCTTTAGCTGAGGAAGGTATTTAAGATGAGGACTCTGGACACTTTCTTTAGTTACTACTCAGTTTTTCTAGATCTCACCCATATGTATACATGTTATTGAACTTTTGTTTGATTTTCTCCTGTTAATCTGACTCACATCAACTTAATTCTGCAATCTACCCAGGAAAACACAGGACAATAGAGTAAAATGCCTTCCTCCCCAACAATCTGTATATATGAACACAAAGAGGAACAGAACTGCTTTCTATTTATATAGAGAAGATTAAATTCTATAAATGATCTATAGAACACAAAAACAAATTAGGTAAAAATAACAAGCTACTTTCACATGCATAAGTAGGAGATAATTAACCCCACTCATCCAAAAATATAAATTTAAATATCAGAGGAAGACTAGGATGTAGGATATAATATTGACTCATTGTGTTTTTATGGAATAAATATGAATCTTTATGCATTTTCTTAAATCTGAGCAAAACCCATAGTGGTATTGATTGAATAGGCAAAGAAAACACCTAGGTCACTACTCTTTCCAGGGGAGACTTGGCCTCAATATAATGGTAAATTCTATTTATTTCTGCAGTCATCTCAAAATCAGTAGAAGTTAGCATTTTAATGAGGAGTATTGAGGTCATCTTTGCAAACAAGGGCTTGCTCTGATTGCTTGCATGTCCTCATCACAAATGCTTTAACATTAGAGGTGAAAACCCTCTAGTCATCTTAATTTTCTTCCACTTCTTTTAGCAAACAGACTGCTTGCAGAGTGAAAATAAGACATTTATCATGTTATGAACTCCATCAGCATAATTAGTTACATTGTAGTCTGATACATTATAACAAGGCTTTAGGGCCTATAGAATTACAATAAGGAGTAGAGCTGGAAGCCCTGCCTTTTCTTAAATAGCACATTTGAAGAACATAAAATCTATTGTCTTTTCCAACAAATAGTTCAGTCTCTTGTATTTCTCTGTACTCTGAGTAGACTATTTTATATTAGAAAGATAGTGGGTGAGGTGTGTATGAATACCACTGCATGTTAAACAGCCAAACTATCCTAACATAAAACACCACACTTAAGTATTTGTTATAGGATTGTTACTTTAAGACACATATGGCATTTTAGTATGCTAGCAATTAAGAGGGTATTTTATTCCCTTTTTGGAGCTTGCCCTAGATGATCTATCCTTTTTCTTTTTCTCTTTTGTTTTGTTTACATCCCTAGGCTTACTAAGAAATTATGCCTCGTATTTTAAACACATTTCCTTTGCCATGAAGCAAGCCTCTGAAGGGATATACTTTGTGCATTATAGTTAATCATATTTTTATAATAGATACTATCTTACATTATGCAGATTAAAAAACACTGCAATTTAAAAAAGACAATTACATATAAAATCTTGCCATAGACTTTTTGTGTTTCATTCTTTCTTGCCCAGTTTTATAGTGCCTGTTCAAAGCAAGGATCTTAGAAATGGACGATTTGGTTTTACTGTCTACTTAGTAGTCTTAACACAGTATTAAGAGCATAAAAAGCATAAGCTAAAGATGTATATGATAAATTATGAGTGTATGTGAACTTTTTTCCTAAATTTAGAAATATAGAAATCAATTGGTAGAAATTGTTTAACTTATTTTTGCTATATTAGTGTCTAAAAAGAAAATGACGACATTTAGATACCCTATACTAAGTCTCAACTGCCTCACAAAGTAAATTATGGCATTATCATTTACTAACTTTATATGACCTTAGATGTAATATGGGCATTAAAGTTATTACATCTCTGTTAGTATATGGGTACTAAGTGTATTAATGGTCAAAATGAAATGAGGGAAGGGGGCAGGGAGCAATCTTTAAAAGAATGGCATAGGCCTTGAGGACAGACATAAACTGGCCAGAACCAATGAGATCCAAGGTGAAAGATTCAACTTCCAGTGGACCTTGAGCCTCATTGTAATACATTAGCATATGCTAAATGACACACCCCATAGGCATCATGACAGTTTGGAGGTTAACCATAAAAGACCAAAATATGGGCATGGCCTAATTCCTAGAAAACTCTGCCCCTTCCCCCAAAGGTTGGAATAATCCTCCCATCCATTAGCCTATGGAATTACCCAGCCCATTAAAACTAATCATCCCATATTTTGGTGCCTCTTACTTTCTGAGATGGCCCACATACTGTCTGTGGAAAGTGTTTCTTCTCAAGCCATTATTGCCTTTTGAGATGGATTGTGTTCTGTCTGTAGAATGTGTATCTCTCTAAATAAATTCACTTCTTACCTATCATTTTGTATCTTACTGAATTCTTTCTGTGAGGAGACATCAAGATGCTAAAATTAAGTCCTGCAGGTGTGTGATCTTTATTAAAAGACAGTGAATTTAAAATCCCAATCTGGGTTTTGGCAGGGTTCAAGTCTTGGCCCATGGGTTCAAGTCCCAATCTAAATGGTGTGGTTTCAGCACTGTGAAACTCAGTCTTGGATTTGCTTTGGGGTTTTATATTATTTATATAAACACTTTTAATCTTTCATATATGTATTAGACAAATGTGATGACATAGGTAAGTGACTAGCATTTTAAACTGATACTATTCATATTTGAGATTCTACTCTACTATTTTAAAATAAATTTAATCAACATTGATTCTCATCACTTCTGCCTTAAAATATCTCATGAAATGCTCTGAACATAAGGAGGCCTTAAATGAATATCTATTCAATACAATTGGTTTGAAAAGTTATTATCTTAAAACCTTATACATCATCCTTTCTTCCTAGACATATTTAGCCATACAACACATTCATTTATATTAGGAGCAGACGGAAAAAAAAGTAAAGAAATCAAGAGACAAGTTTTATAGAAAAGAGTTAACTCTGAATAAAGACAGAGGTTACTGATCAAAAGTGAAATTCCTAACCTGACCCAAGCCCTTTGTTTTCATAGCACAAAGACCTGAAAAGAGAGAATAAACAGTTAATAAATACTGCTGTTATTTGGTATCTGAGTACATGAGGTCCCCACATGGCAGGCAGAGCAACTGTAACAAAATTACAACTTTAGGAAGGGAATATGGAAGCACAGAATCAGAAACACTGAAGTGGGAAAGGAATATAGAAGTCTTCTAATCCAAATTCCTCATTGTTACAATGGGTAAAATGAAGCCAGATAGTTTGACTTGCAAAAAATGAGACCAAAACACTAATATTCAATATACTCTTCATTTCTCTTTTATTCTCATTTCAATTTTTGAATTTATTGGGTTGGCCAAAAAGTTGGTCATTGTTTTCCATAAGATAGCATGAAAAACATGAACAAATTTTTTGCGTAACCCAATACTTCTTTTATCAAAAAACACTTTCCAACATTTCCTTCCCAAGGATGGTTTACTGAAGGATCCAGCTGAAAATAATTTGCACACAAAATACCATGCCCTCAAAAGTACATGCTTTCTTTTACCTTAGATTTCTGCGAGCATGAGCCATGAACACCATCGAAGATAAAAAGATTTGAGGCTAATACCTTTTATATGCTGTGCATGTACCTACAAAGTAGATGTGCTAGATTTTGTTACTAAACACTGATGCCTGCTTAATCTTCAACTTACAAGTTTCCAGGTGTAACATTTTCAGATATCTGTGAACTTAAATCAATTAATGATCATCTATTAAAAGGGAATTCAATTTTTGTGTATAAGTAAACTCAAATTTGTTTTTTGGCTTCTAGGTTTGCATTGCTTTTTATGAGATATAAAGGGGTAATACTTTTAAAAATATCATGAATATAGTAGTTAAATATTGTTAAACAGATTTTTTTTTTTTTACAATTTATGCTTTAATAGTTCTTAATTGCTTGAATAAAAACAAAGGAGAGTTCATAGTTCATATGAAGTTACCAAAGAGTCCCCATGCTGCCACAAAAGATCTGGCATGGCCAAATAATAAATAATTTAAAAAGAGAAACACCCAAAGGAAATTGTAACCGAGTAAGACACTAGGAGGATTTGCCAGGACACACTCCACCCCCCTATCTTCTGTCTTAGCGTACCTAAATAGTAGTATCTGAAACAAATTTCCTGAGTGGTTTTTATCAAATGGAGGAAATTACTTGATGACCAAAAGCACAGTAGCTCAGAGACCTACTGGAGCCTAAGTATTGATAACATTAACCCCTTGACACTGGCCTATTTACTTCATCATCAACCAACATTAAGTATTATTTTATATAAAAATATAACTGAAGTTGTCACAGAAGAGATGCTTTCTCCAAATTATACAGAATCTAATTGGAAAACAAGATTAAAATCCAGCTTCCCTCTTTTTGTGTGCATTGTTCTTTTTAGTACATTTGTTACCTCATTGCACCTCATCTACTTGACAATGAAATGAGCAATTTTACAGTTTTTAGTATCTCACAGGTTTCTTTTCATATTACCATAAAGTAGAATCTTGAATACAACAAAAGGCAGAGCCAAATGACATTTACATGTATGAATGACTAATATTCTTCAGCAATAACAGGACTATCCTCTTAGCCATGCAGAGGTCTCAAACGATCCCTTTACCCACACTGTTCATACTGTTTTTTCTCTCAATTGTACCACCGGCACCAACTGAATTAGTTCCCACCTTTCCATTCCTTTTACTTTACACATAGTACTCCTCTGTACCATAACCTTAGCCTCTGCAGTGAGAATTCATGAGGAGATGTATCAAGAGGTATAAATATATACAGCATCAAAAGCTGTGAACAAATACTGTTTGATTCTACTTACATGAGAAACCTAGGCTAGTCAAATTCAGAGTCAGAAAGTAAACTGGTAGATGCCAGGGGCCTGGGGTGGAGGGGGTTGATGGAGAGGGGCAAATGGGGACTTAGTGTTTAATGAGGACAGTTTCAGTTTGAAAGGTGAAAAGTTTGGGAGATGGATGATAGTGCGAGTTGCACAATAATGTGGGTGTACTTAGTGCCATTCGGAGAAGGCAATGGCACCCAACTCCAGCACTCTTGCCTGGGAAATCCCATGGATGGAGGAGCCTGGTGGGCCGCAGTCCATGGGGTTGCTAAGAGTCAGACACGATTGAATGACTTCACTTTCACTTTTCACTTTCATGCATTGGAGAAGGAAATGGCAACCCACTCCAGTGTTCTTGCCTGGAGAATCCCAGGGACCAGGGAGCCTGGTGGGCTACCGTCTATGGGGTCGCACAGAGTCAGACACGACTGAAGCGACTTAGCAGCAGCAGCAACTTAGTGCCATTGAACCATACAGTTAAAAATGGTTAAAATAATATGTTTTCTATCATGTGACTTTCACCACAATTAATAAACACTAAAAATAGAGGTATAAATAACTTAAATATGTTAGAAATGCATTCTGTAAGGTCAATGTGTATAGTGTCATGTAAATATGCATCTGCTAAGCTGAACTAACTTCTCATTAGTTTTAAAGATGTGTCCAGATAAGTACCACCCATGCCTTGAATAAGACCAAAGCAGAAAAAGACTTGGAGGGCATCAACCATTTTTGTAACAAGAACATGTCTTCCATGAAATTCAGCTGCTATGTCATAAAATTAGCAAACTGTGGCAACATGTAGTCATATTCTAACCAGTAGTTTATATAAATAATGAAACTATGACATATGCAGATCAGCAAAGAGAATCAGTTTGTAACAAGCTTCAAGTTTTTCTTCTTTGGGCCAATTTTTCTCCCTTTAGTGAGCCCTACACACAATTGAGAACTGAGATTGTTTGTAGTTATTGAGCATGCAATGATAAGACACGGTAGCTACTTTGAGGGTAGGAGAGATGGAGAATATACACATGAACAGTCATAATGCAATGTGAGATATACTGTGCTGGAGCTACCCAACAAGACACATAACTGTGGCTAACTGATCTCATCTTGCGGAAGATCACAGAAAAAGACACCCTTCATTGAAAAACATGGAAAGATCAACTCAGTATCATCATTAACCAGCATTATTACTTTACTAACAACACAATGCAGCCATAGTGAAATATGCTACGATGTAAAAATAAATAAATAAACAAAATGTATGCTACAAATTGTTCTGTATTTAAAGTATGGCCTTTTTGAAAACAGAGGAATTCATCATGCTTGGATATATAGAAAGAAAAAAGATATGGAATGCAAGGATGAGCTACTGAAAGAATATATTACCATTGATAGTGAAATATCATTTTAGGTTAATTTTATGGAACATCACAAAGTTATTAAAAAATATATTGTTATAAAGAGAACACAAAAAATGGTTAGGGATATTGAAAGTAATTGGCAGGGACTTTCCCAGTGGTCCAGTGACTAAGACTTCCTGCTCCCAATGCAGGGGTCCTGGATTCAATCTGGTAAGGGAACTAGATGTCATGTGCCTCAATTAAAAGATCAAAGATCCTGAGTACTTCATCTAAGACCCAGGGCATCTAAATACATATGTAAATATTTTAAAAATGAAAATAAATGGAGTAGAGTCTATAGGAAAAGTTTAAAGTAAATGTGAGGATGAGAAAGAAGAATTGCTATGGCAACTTTTGGAATAATTGTTAGGCTTGTGGTATTGCAGTCATGTGGAAGAAAGTATTATCCAGATAGGTCTCCAAATTGTTTCAGTTGAATATATGATAGTGACCATGAAAGAGTTAATGTAAAATAGAGGATGGTCACTTCAGCAGTGTCCGACTATTTGCGACCCCATGGACTTCAGCCCACTAGGCTCCTCTATCCATGGGATTCTCCAGGCAAGAATACTGGATTGGGTTGTCATTTCTTCTCCAAAATAGAGGATAGGAAGATAATTATAAGATTAATTTTGGAAATTACAGATGAAACATTAGAGTACAAGAAAGAGCATGCAAGCTGATTGGGAATGCATGTAAGATAAGAATATTAGAATAGGAATAAAGCAGCTTATGGTATTGAAACAGAGCAAGACCCTATGGTCCTTGCCCCCCATGCCCTCTGCCTGCCTTTTGTCAGTGAAAAAATTTAACCAAAGAATAAGTTTAACCTGAGAAGTGAGAAAATACAGAAGTAAAGGACAACAATCAAAGGAGACCAAATAATAATAGTCTAGTCATTAGGAAGAGTCAAGGACATTTAGTTCCTTCTCAGGGTCTATTGATAATATTCTGAGCTGTATCTTGTGAGCTCTCTTATAGACACTGAAACCCCACCAGGTGGAAGAAGTTAACTACATGATGACCAGACTGTAGTCCTGACATAAGCGGCCACAATTCTGAGAACAGGCCTCAAGGAAATGGGAACAAATGGACCTTGAAACTGAACACTAACTGTATCTAAAACAATCCAGATGATGCTGGTCAGACCACTGATTACTAATTTCAAGATGACTATCAGAGCTGACTGCTCTTTCTGCATGTAGCCCCCTCCCTCTGTCTATAAAAGCTCTTGCTCCCTGATTATCAGTGGGGTGGGTGGGGGAAGAGTCAGCCTTTGGACAGGCACATACCCTTCCCTACCTCTGCACCAGGTGGCAGTATCAAAAATAAAGCAAACTCTCCTTTCCAACAGCCTGGCCTCTTCAATGGCTTTTAAGCAACAAGCAGTTGGATCCCACTTTCGGTTATAATATGTCATACTGACATGGCTGTGGGAGATAAGTAGAGGGAAAATATAAAGTTAAAAGCAGAACATACTTAAAACTGCAGAAGATGGGGGTACAGTAGGGGAGACAGTGAGAAAGTAAGAGAAAGAACTAATTTTTCAAACATTTTGGAAAAATATTAGATTTACAGAAAAATCACAAGGACATTAGAGATTTTCCATAAACTCTTTACTTGGTTTCTTCTAATATGAACATCTTATACAGCCGTACGGATTTCTCATTACTTCAATAACAAGTTACCACAAAATTAGCAACTCAAACCAACACAAATTTATCAACTTACAGTTTGGGAGGTCAGAAGTTCAAAACGGGTCTCAAGTTGTCTGCAGTGCCGTTATCTTTTCTGGAGGCTCCAGGAGAGAATGTTTGTTTGCCTCATCCAGCTTCTCAAAGGCACTGGCGTCCCTTCCTTTTATCTTCAAAGACAGCAATAGCCAGTCAAATGTTGTGGCCCAGGGTAGGCAGCCCCAAATATGCCTTAATGGCATATTGATGATTTTGAATTAAAGTTTCCTAAAAAACAATTTAGGAAGCAATTCAAGCTAATGCAGGAGGCAGAGTCTGAACCTCCTTTCTGTCTCTCTCTAAGCTGTTTTAATCTTCAACCTCAAGCCCAAACGCTGTTTAGTCTTCACTGTGTACCCAAAAACCTAATTCACAAGAAGGGTAGGGGGGAGAAATTTCCCCTGCCTACCATGGATCTTGATCATTCTGCCTAACTTGATACTGAGCCTCCTGCCCTCCTTCTCCGTATTTAAGGGACCTGTAATTACACTGGGTCCACCTGGTTAACCGAGGTCATTCCCCCTAATTTAAAGTCACTCTATTAGCAAACCTCATACCATCTGCTGCCATAATTCTCCTTTGCCTCCTGACATCATGTATTCACAGGTTCCAGAGATTAGAATGTAGACAGCTTTGGGAAGGGGGCCATTATTCTGCTTACCATTATAACTATGGTTTCTTTGCCAAAATGAAAAGTATAGTGATACAGACATATTATTATTAACTAGCATCCAGATTCTAGTTGCATTTCACCAGTGTTTCTACTATTTTCCACAACACTATTTTTATATAATAGGTAAACCAGAGTAGTAACCTGCTCAAAAATGTCTGGTTTGAAAGTTGGTGTAAAATGAGCACCAGGTCATAGATTTGGCCATTCACAAGTCTCATCTGATAGAAAACATCCTAAATGCAATATAACAGCCACAATGATGCTCATAATGTCCTAGGAACAGACACAAAATAGCTATCCAATATTCTAAGATATAAAAAATTTAGATAATACATTTTCTTGGAATTTTCTTTTTACTGTTCAAACTATTGCTGCCCAAAGGACCCAATTCTCATTATTTTTACTCTTCCACTCAGATTATGTTTTGTCTGGATTACTCAACAGCTACCTAACAAATCTTCCTACTTCTGTTATTTTCCATCACAATACATATTCCACATAACAGTTCATGACACCTTCGTAAAGTGTCATGTTACTATCATGCCCTGAAACTCCAAAAGTTTTTTTCCAAACTAACAATAAAATTCCACCTCCCTAACCTAAACTGAAAGTCTGAACGTGATCTATCTCACGTTCCAGACCTCACCTTCTGTCACCATTCTTCTAGTTTATTCTGTCCTCACTGTTTCTACCTAATATTTCTTCTCCTTTAAATAATTTTCCTGTAAGTATGTGCAGGCTTGCTCTATTATTCCTTTCAGAACTCTGTTCAAATGTTGCCTTTTTTATAAGGTGTTCAAAAAGAAATCTAAAATAAGAAGTCCTATAAACATACCAGTCTTCTCTCTCTTTTTCACTTCTTTAATATATCATTTAGCACTATTTGCATATTAGTTTTAAATATTAAAATAAAGTTAAAATAAATTGCATACAATGAATATAACAGTATTTCCAATTATTGTTCACATGGTTTCTAGGTGTCAAGCATTAACCTAAGCATTTTCGATTAAACAATTTGCTCCCAACAACTATCTGAGCTAATTAGCATAAGTATCTTTATTCTACAGTTGAGAAAACTAAGACACAAGTGAGTAGGTAACTTGCCTGAGGACAGCTTGACCTCATAGAGGCAAAACAAAGCATCCAACCCTATTGGCAGCTTCTGAATCCCATGATGCTTACCACCGTGATATGCTATCTCTTAGGCAGGGATAAAAAAGAAAAAAAAAACAACTTTAGTAACTTAAAAAATATATTTACAATCAGTTTTGTCTTTACTCATTTCCATCAAAAGATCTGGACCATTAAAAGTTAGGATATTTCTAAACACCATCCTAATTCCTTTTAACAGCGGAAACCTCTGCTTTATCCAATTACTTTTACCCAATTCAGGCCCTTTAAATTGTATTCTCTTGATTATTGTATATATAAAATAGTCTGAGAGCCTCTCATGTGTCTTTCTAGATCTAATTTTCTAATGACTGTGTCTAATACAGGCAGTTTGTCTCTTCTGCATTTCTTTTGTCTTTCTCTTGAGTCTGCCATGTGCTTAATCAAATACACTACTTTCATTTTACAACTCTTACATGCCTTAACTGAATTCTCCAATCTGAAAGGAATGTTTCGTAGGTCCTTATTGCATTGAATAGTTGAGTAGTAGGTGGCTGGCAATCCAAGAGCCTATCTGAAGACATTCTTGTACACATGGGTCAATGCTCTTCTGAAATATTTGCTGCCCTTTGAAGTTTCAAAACTGAATAAGACATATATCAACAGCAAGAGCCAACTTTTAATACAAAAAAATATTTCATATTGCCTAGCAATATAAAACCAGAACATTCTATTAGTATGCATGTATGCTAAGTTGCTTCAGCTGTGTGGAACTCTTTGCAACCCTATGGACTGTAGCCCGCCAGGCTCCTCGGTACATGAAATTCTCAGGCAAGAATGATGAAATGGCTTGCTATGCCCTCCTCCAGGGGATCTTCCCTATCCAGGAATTGAACCTGTGTCTTCTGCATTGGCAAGTGGGTTGTTTACCAGTAGAGCCATCTGGGAAGCCCATTCCATTAGTATAGGCGAGAGTATTTTTTCTAGAATCCCCTGGTTCAGTCCCTTGAGTTCCCTTTACCCTTTGGTGCACACTTGGGAGACTGGCTCACACAGGTACCCATTGCTAAATCTAACCATCCAGTTATTAAAGTACCACCAATTTGTATCTAGTCCCATCTGCTTCAGCAGTTGCATTTAAATTTGTCATATCTTGTTGATAATATATCCTGCAAGATGGTGCATAAGTGGAAACAGCTATAATCTTACAAACATAGACTCTTGTGACTCTTTGATATAGTTTCCACTTCTCTAAATTTTTATCTCTGAAGGAATTAAACCTCTAATAAATTTGTTTAAACAGTTCCAAAAAAAAGCACTTATTTTAAAAAGTTCCAGAAGACCACATACTTTGTCTAGGATAGGCAGGAAAAAGTTCAGTTTACTGAATGCATGTGCTGGCAGCAATGATATTTAATTTAATGACCTGTACTATAACTGTATAAAAACGAAATTATAGACTACTTTGGAAAGGTGTTTAAAAAAATCCATGCAGGATTTAGGGGAAAAAAAAATCTAATGTAGGTTACAGTTTTCAAGGATCTATTTTGATTTTCTCAAAGGAAATAATTATTTTCACTCAGACCTACAGTGTATGGTGCTTATTGGCTTGAATTTATTCTCTTAGTGACAAGATAATTCTTTTATTCATTAAACTGAAGAGTTCTTAGCACTTAATATTCAAGCTCATAATTCCTACAAGCATTCTGTTTCAGTAATATTAGATTTCTTGACACTATTAGACAGGCTTTGCAAATGTAGCATCAAAATACATTACATGGCACGTGGTTCATTTTAAGGAGGTTTTTTATATTTGAAAGACACCTTACCTCCTGATGTGATAAAATGTATCATAATATTACTATAAAATATCTCAAATAGGAAATATATTTCTTGACACTTAGAAAAAACCTTTTCTTTTTTTCCCTCTGAAACTGATTTTATGTGGCCAGCTATATTCAAGTACTGTTTCAGGAAGATTCAGTATGGCAGCTCACCAAGGCCTCTATAAATAAATGCTGGGGAAAAATCATCACAAAACCTCTCTAGAGTCTAGCTGCCCAAATGAGAGATAACTCAACAAAAATATGGCTCTATAGATATCTTTGCCATGCCCATTATATATCAGTACCCTTTCCCCTTATAGAATCCACATCTGTTCTGCAGGTGCTTCCATCAAGCTCATTTCCTTTGTATTGATAAAGGAGTCTTGGAAACACAGTAGTATTTCAGTTAGATTTGGAATATCTTCCTAAACAGAATTTATGACAAAGTCTGGGTCGGGCCAGGAGGGCCTAGAAGGTCAGGAAGGGCGGCGGTGAGGAGATACCCCTCATCCAAGGTAAGGAGCAATGGCTGCGCTTTGCTGGAGCAGCCGTGAAGAGATACCCCACACCCAAGGTAAGAGAAACCCAAGTAAGATGGTAGGTGTTGCAAGAGGGCATCAGAGGGCAGACACACTGAAACCATACTCACAGAAAACTAGTCAATCTAATCACACTAGGACCACAGCCTTGTCTAACTCAATGAAACTAAGCCATGACTGTGGGGCAACCCAAGATGGGTGGGTCATGGTGGAGAGATCTGACAGAATGTGGTCCACCAGAGAAGGGAATGGCAAACCACTTCAGTATTTTTGCCTTGATAGGAACCCATGATAAGAACCCATGAACAGTATGAAAAGGCAAAATGATAGGATACTGAAAGAGAAACTCCCCAGGTCAGTAGGTGCTCCATATGCTACTGGAGATCAGTGGAGAAATAACTCCAGAAAGAATGAAGGGATGGAGCCAAAGCAAAAACAATACCCAGCTGTAGATGTAACTGGTGATAGAAGCAAGGTCTGATGCTGTAAGGAGCAATATTGCATAGGAGCCTGGAATGTCAGGTCCATGAATTAAAGCAAATTGAAAGTGGTCAAACAAGAGATGGCAAGAGTGAATGTCGACATTCTAGGAATCAGTGAACTGAAATGGACTGGAATGGGTGAATTTAACTCAGATGACCATTATATCTACTACAGCAGGCAGGAATCCCTCAGAAGAAATGGAGTAGCCCTCATGGTCAACAAAAGCGTCCAAAATGCAGTACTTGGATGCAATCTCAAAATCGACAGAATGATCTCTACTCATTTCCAAGGCAAACCATTCAATATCACAGTAATCCAAGTCTATGCCGCAACCAGTAACGCTGAAGAAGCTGAAGTTGAATGGTTCCATGAAGACCTACAAGACCTTTTAGAACTAACACCCAAAAAAGATGTTCTTTTCATTATAGGGGACTGGAATGCAAAAGTAGGAAGTCAAGAAACACCTGGAGTGACAGGCAAATTTGGCCTTGGAATATGGAATGAAGCAGGGAATAGACTCATAGAGTTTTGCCAAGAAAATGCACTGGTCATAACAAACACCCTATTCCAACAACACAAGAGAAGACTCTACACATGGACATCACCAGATGGTCAACACTGAAATCAGATTGATTATATTCTTTGCAGCCAAAGATGGAGAAGCTCTATACAGTCAGCAAAAACAAGACCAGGACCTGACTGTGGCTCAGACCATGAACTCCTTATTGCCAAATTCAGACTTAAATTGAAGAAAGTAGGGAAAACCACTAGACCATTCAGGTATGACCTAAATCAAATCCCTTATGATTATACAGTGGAAGTGAGAAATAGATTTAAGGGCCTAGATCTGATAGATAGAGTGCCTGATGAACTAGGAAATGAGGTTTGTGACATTGTACAGGAGACAGGGATCAAGACCATCCCCATGGAAAAGAAATGCAAAAGAGCAAAATGGCTGTCTGGGGAGGCCTTACAAATAGCTGTGAAAAGAAGAGAAGTGAAAGGCAAAGGAGAAAAGGAAAGATGTAAACATCTGAATGCAGATTTCCAAAGAATAGCAAGAAGAGATAAGAAAGCCTGCTTCAGTGATCAATGCAAAGAAATAGAGGAAAACAACAGAATGGGAAAGACTAGATCTCTTCAGGAAAATCAGAGATACCAAAGGAACATTTCATTCAAAGATGGGCTCGATAAAGGACCAAAATGGTATGGACCTAACAGAAGCAGAAGATATGAAGAAGAGATGGCAAAAATACACAGAAGAACTGTACAAAAAAGATCTTCACGACCCAGATAATCACGATGGTGTGATCACTCATCTAGAGCTAGACATCCTGGAATGTGAAGTCAAGTGGGTCTTAGAAAGCATCACTATGAACAAAGCTAGTGGAGGTGATGGAATCCCAGTTGAGCTATTCCAAATCCTGAAAGATGATGCTGTGAAAGTGTTGCACTCAATATGCCAGCAAATTCGGAAAACTCAGCAGTGGCCACAGGATTGGAAAAGGTCAGTTTTCATTCCAATCCCAAAGAAAGGCAATGCCAAAGAATGCTCAAACTACTGCACAATTGCACTCATCTCACTCCCTAGTAAAGTAATGCTCAAAATTCTCCAAGCCAGGCTTCAGCAATATGTGAACCATGAACTTCCTGATGTTCAAGCTGGTTTTAGAAAAGGCAGAGGAACCAGAGATCAAATTGCCAACATCCGCTGGATCATGGAAAAAGCAAGAGAGCTCCAGAAAAACATCTATTTCTGGTCGTGAAGAGTCGGACACAACTGAGCGACTTCACTTTCACTTTTCACTTTCATGCATTGGAGAAGGAAATGGCAACCCACTCCAGTGTTCTTTCCTGGACACTCCATCCAACTACCAGGGATGGGGGAGCCAGGTGGGCTGCAATCTGTGGGGTTGCACAGAGTCGGACACGACTGAAGCGATTTAGCAGCAGTAGCAGCTGCTTTATTGACTATGCCAAAGCCTTTGACTGTGTGGATCACAATAAACTGTGGAAAATTCTGAAAGAGATGGGAATACCAGACCACCTGATCTGTCTCTTGAGAAATTTGTATGCAGGACAGGAAGCAACAGTTAGAACTGGACATGGAACAACAGACTGGTTCCAAATAGGAAAAGGAGTATGTCAAGGCTGTATATTGTCACCCTGTTTATTTAACTTATACGCAGAGTACATCATGAGAAACGCTGGACTGGAAGAAACACAAGCTGGAATCAAGATTGCTGGGAGAAATATCAATAACCTCAGATATGCAGATGACACCACCCTTATGGCAGAAAGTGAAGAGGAACTCAAAAGCCTCTTGATGAAAGTGAAAGTGGAGAGTGAAAAAGTTGGCTTAAAGCTCAACATTCAGAAAACTAAGATCATGGCATCTGGGCCCTTCACTTCATGGGAAATAGATGGGGAAACAGTGGAAACAGTGGCAGACTTTATTTTTCTGGGCTCCAAAATCACTGCAGATGGTGACTGCAGCCATGAAATTCAAAGACGCTTACTCCTTGGAAGGAAAGTAATGACCAACCTAGATAGTGTATTCAAAAGCAGAGACATTACTTTGCCAACAAAGGTTCGTCTAGTCAAGTCTATGGTTTTTTCTGTGGTCATGTATGGATGTGAGATTTGGACTGTGCAGAAGGCTGAGCGCTGAAGAATTGATGCTTTTGAACTGTGGTGTTGGAGAAGACTCTTGAGAGTCCCTTGGACTGCAAGGAGATCCAACCAGTCCATTCTGAAGGAGATCAGCCCTGGGATTTCTTTGGAAGGAATGATGCTGAAGCTGAAACTCCAGTACTTTGGCCACCTCATGCAAAGCATTGACTCATTGGAAAAGACTCTGACTAGGAGGGATTGGGTGCAAGAGGAGAAGGGGACGACAGAGGATGAGATGGCTGGATGGCATCACTGGCTCGATGGACGTGAGTCTGAGTGAACTCCGGGAGTTGGTGATGGACAGGGAGGCCTGGTGTACTGCGATTCATGGGGTCGCAGAGTCGGACATGACTGAGTGACTGATCTGATCTGATCTTAGTCCATTTTACCTTATTTTCAAGTATGAATTAAACACAAAAATGCAAATAAAACTGCAGAGGGAATTGGCATTGTATTGGCAAAAGAAGCAGAGGAGCCATGCAGCAGAATTTTGAGGAATTTCTCCTAGGTAGGGTATAACTATGGGCTTCATTGGTGGCTCAACTGGTAAAGAATCTGCCTGCAGTGCAGGAGACTCAGGTTCAATTCTGGGTGAGGAAAATCCCCTGGAGAAAAAAATGGCTACCCACTCCAGTATTCTTGCCTGGGAAATCCCATGGACAGAGGAGTTTGGTAGGCTACAGTCCATGAGGTCACAAAAGAGTCAGACACGACTTAATGCCTAAGAACAACAACATGGTATAGCTACTACTACATTAAAGGAAAAGTCAATGGACCATCCACTCCCCATAAATAGAAAGAGCTTGCTTGGGAACTGAATAGAAGATGTTCACTCCACACACTTTGTTAGTTAAGTTCTAACTCCACGGGTGAAGGATCAGGACCAAAGATATAGAATATATCATCATCTCTGAAATAATCAGTGGTAGCACCTCTTTCTGACCTATATTTGAACTAGCTATGCACACCAGACAAAAAGCTAGAAACAAAGATAACTAATTCCACCATGGAAAAATGAGGACACTGACCTACTTCATTCTAGTTACCACTGTTGTCATTTGCTTTTTACTCACTAAGTCCTATCTGACTCTTTTACAACCCCATGGACTGTAGCCCACCAGTCTCCTCTTGGGATTCTCCAGGCAAGAATACTGGAATGGGTTGCCATTTCCTTCTCCAGGGGATCTTCCCAAACTAGGGACTGAATCTGTGTCTCCTGCATCAGCAGGTAGACTCATTAACATTTCAATATTTTTAATATGAGATAAAATTTACTGAGATAAGCAAAACTAGTTTTTTTTTTTTTTTTTTTTTTTTTTTTTTTTACTGAACCTAATTACTGTCTTGACACTCCATTTAAAATTGGTTAATCATATCTGTTCAAGTAAACTCATCAATTTGGAAAAAAAGCAAAATAAAACTTGGTCAATTAAGACTCATGCTATTCATGTTATCTTACTCTGGTTGAACATAAGGGTCACTGAGGCAGAGATACTATATTTCTAGGAAACTCAGTTGTTCTGGTAGGCAGGGCCAGACTTTGAGTAGTAAAAATGTCAATTATGTGTCCAACTATGGTGCCTTGAGATGTTTTACTGCACTTTACTTGCAAATGTAGTAAATTGTCCCCAACACAAATAATCTGTGTTCCCACTAGTTCTCCACTTGTAGAGCCTAGGAGAGTGACCACATATCCAGGCTTTGTTGAGATAGTAAATGCCTTTTGCACAAGCTTAATCATTAATAGTTGCTGTTGTTTAGTTACTAAGTCATGTCTGACTCTTTTGAGACCCCCATGGACTGTATCCCACTAAATTCCTCTGTCCATGGGATTTCCCAGGCAAGAATATTGGAGCTTGTTGTCATTTCCTTCTACAGGGCATCTTCCCAAACCAGACACTGAACCTGTGTCTCCTGTATTGTGAAGAGTATTCCTTACCACTGAGCCACCGGAGAAGCCCAATTACTAACAGTACTTCTGATTTATCCTGAAGTACCTTAGGTTGGTTGGCAAATTATATGGCCATCTTAGATCTAGGCCACTTTCTGCTACAGAGTCCCCTTATTACAACTTTGTGACTACTATAGAACAATTGTTCCTCTCCTCAGAGCAATTTTCCTCCTCTTCAGGGTCACTGGAACATTCAGTTATTCAGCTCAGCCATAATGATACTGACTAAATTCTTTTTCAGTTGTCCAGAGGGAAAAGGTGTACAGTTTGATGTGTCTGTGCCCTTGGCTTCTCAAATTGTTGGTATCTATCACATGGCTTCAATGTTAAATAAGACATTGAGGGCCAGGAAGCAGAGACTGCTGCTGCATCACTTCAGTCGTGTCCGACTCTGTGCGACACCATAGACCACAGCCCACCAGGCTCCCCCGTCCCTGGGATTCTCCAGGCAAGAACACTGGAGTGGATTGCCATTTCCTTCTCCAATGCATGAAAGTGAAAAGTGAAAGTGAAGTCGCTCAGTCGTGCCGGACTCTTCACGACCCCATGGACTGCAGCCTACCAGGCTCTTTCGTCCATGGGATTTCCCAGGCAAGAGTACTGGAGTGAGGTGCCATTGCCTTCTCCATAAAAGTCCTAACCACTTCTAAATCTTGATTTATTTTCTAATTTATCTTTCAGACCTCTTAAATTATATAGTCTATTGATGATAGGGCCTGGGTGATGGGAGGAATGAAAATTCTGATCAATTACATTTTCAAAATTATATCCTACCAAAATTTGCTTTACAACTTCAAAGGACAAAAATTTATCCTCTAGTTATGTTTCTTGAAAATTCTATGGGGGCAATATCATATTATGTAATCCAATGGGGAAGCGAAAATCTAAGTATGATCTATATGAAAGTGAAAGTGAAGTCGCTCAGTCCTGTCCGACTCTTTGCGACCCCATGGACTGCAGCCCATCAGGCTCCTCCATCCATGAGATTTTCCAGGCAAGAGTGCTGGAGTGGATTGCCATTTCCTTCTCCAGGATGATCTATATGGTCTGTATTAAATGAGACAAACTCTTACGCCTCAGGACCTATTTCTTATGGCCACTGACTATAACCCTGTATCTCAGTTTTATAAAGGCTTCTAAAATTTTGGGGTTGGGTAACAAAGATATAAATATATGTGTGTGTGTGTGTGTGTGTGTGTGTGTGTACACACATATTTCAATCAAAATGCAATAGCCTCTGTGTGACCTAAGGCATTATGAATAATGAACCCTAACATTAAGGATTTAGATCAAGTTAAATTTTGATATACAGCAAAAATAACTTGATTCTGTGGGAATGAATATAGGAAAAGCATCAGATACATGCAATAATACAAAAGTTTTTGAAAAAGGAACTGTCAGGTATCACACATCTTTTTACATAAACAGTTGTATCAACTAGTAACACATTTAGATTAAAATTGAAGATTAAAATATTTTATATAAAATTATTGCTGTAAATAATATACTATCTGAACTCAGGAGAGAGTGTATAGATAAAAAAATAGCAATGCCAAATTGAAAAGTAGAATTGAGCCAATAATATAGATGTTTCATAATTAGAATTAGTAAAGGAGAAGATAGAAATATTGTCCAGAAGTTATAGACTTTAAGAAATAAGATGATAAAACGAGTAATAAAAAGTAATATAAGAATACATGTAAAAGTATTGCAAAATTAGAAAGAGGGGATCTAAGAAATAAACAATGATCAAAGATATAACTAATAGAAAGACAAATACTCTTGAGGCAAAGATTGTTGAATAAACACAATTGCAAAGGCTTACCAAGTATTATCAAAATAAAGTAACAACATTACTAAGCACATTTGATGTAAATTTTGAATTTTAATGATAAGAAGAAAAACACTGTAGTACTAATACCTGTATATTATGAAAATAATTTATTTCATTAAATCAACTCTAAAATCAGATCAGATCAGATCAGTCGCTCAGTCATGTCCGACTCTTTGCGACCCCATGAATCGCAGCACGCCAGGCTTCCTGTCCATCACCAACTCCTGGAGTTCACTCAGACTCACGTCCATTGAGTCAGTGATGCCATCCAGCCATCTCATCCTCTGTCATCCCCTTCTCTTCTTGCCCCCAATCCCTCCCAGCATCAGAGTCTTTTCCAATGAGTCAGCTCTTCGCATGAGGTGGCCAAAGTACTGGAGTTTCAGCTTTAGCATCATTCCTTCCAAAGAAATTCCAGGGCTGATCTCCTTCAGAATGGACTGGCTGGATCTCCTTGCAGTCCAAGGGACTCTCAAGAGTCTTCTCCAACACCACAGTTCAAAAGCATCAATTCTTCAGTGCTCAACCTTTCACACAGTCCAACTCTCACATCCATACATGACCACAGGAAAAACCATAGCCTTGACTAGACGAACCTTTGTTGGCAAAGTAATGTCTCTGCTTTTGAATACGCTATCTAGGTTGGTCATAACTTTCCTTCCAAGGAGTAAGTGTCTTTGAATTTCATGGCTGCAGTCACCATCTGCAGTGATTTTGGAGCCCAGAAAAATAAAGTCTGACACTGTTTCCACTGTTTCCCCATCTATTTCCCATGAAATGATGGGATCAGATGCCATGATCTTCGTTTTCTGAATGTTGAGCTTTAAGCCAACTTTTTCACTCTCCACTTTCACTTTAATCAAGAGGCTTTTTAGTTCCTCTTCACTTTCTGCCATAAGGGTGGTGTCATCTGCATATCTGAGGTTATTGACATTTCTCCCGGCAATTTTGATTCCAGCTTGTCTTTCTTCCAGTCCAGCGTTTCTCATGATGTACTCTGCATAGAAGTTAAATAAGCAGGGTGACAATATACAGCCTTGACATACTCCTTTTCCTATTTGGAACCAATCTGTTGTTCCATGTCCAGTTCTAACTGTTGCTTCCTGACCTGCATACAAATTTCTCAAGAGGCAGATCAGGTGGAGATATTCCCATCTCTTTCAGAATTTTCCACAGTTTATTGTGATCCACACAGTCAAAGGCTTTGGCATAGTCAATAAAGCAGAAGTAGATGTTTTTCTGAAACTCTCTTGCTTTTTCGATGATCCAGCGGATGTTGGCAATTTGATCTCTGGTTCCTCTGCCTTTTCTAAAACCAGCTTGAACATAAGGAAGTTCATGGTTCACATATTGCTGAAGCCTGGCTTGGAGAATTAGTAGAAAAAATAATGCAGTATCATTTATGTGGCTTGGAGAGAAAATGTTCATAAAATGATATTTCCAAATTCAAACCACTTACAAGACTTTTTGAGATATTATCAGAAATGTAAAATTTAGAAGACAAACTGCTACTGAACAAAGGAGATATTATAATTTTCAGCTGATATATCTGTTTACATTCAAAATCCAAAGAAATAAATTGAAGATTTTAGAATTTATAGCATAATTTTGCTGTCTCTGAACAACTCTGAAGATGTTATGTTAATGCTAAATGAGTTATTAAATTATTAATTTGGAAGTAAAAATGAAACATGTAATAGAAACAGTATAAAGTAGCTAAAATATGTTTAGCAGAAATAAGCAGGATTCATAATGAGGAAATAATACATTTTTAAGCAATAAACCCTTATGGCAGAAAGTGAAGAGGAACTAAAAAGCCTCTTGATTAAAGTGAAGGTAGAGAGTGAAAAAGTTGGCTTAAAGCTCAACATTCAGAAAACTAAGATCATGGCATCCGGTCTCATCACTTCATGGGAAATAGATGGGGAAACAGTGGAAACAGTGGCAGACTTTATTTTGGGGGGGGCTCCAAAATCACTGCAGATGGTGACTGCAGCCATGAAATTAAAAGACGCTTATTCCTTGGAAGGAAAGTTATGACCAACCTAGATAGCATATTCAAAAGCAGAGACATTACTTTTTCAACAAAGGTCAGTCTAGTCAAGGCTATGGTTTTTCCTGTGGTCATGTATGGATGTGAGAGTTGGACTGTGAAGAAGGCTGAGCACCGAAGAATTGATGCTTTTGAACTGTGGTGTTGGAGAAGACTCTTGAGAGTCCCTTGGACTGCAAGAAGATCCAGCCAGTCCATTCTGAAGGAGATCAGCCCTGGGATTTCTTTGGAAGGAATGATGCTAAAGCTGAAACTCCAGTACTTTGGCCACCTGATGGGAAGAGTTGACTCATTGGAAAAGACTCTGATGCTGGGAGGGATTGGGGGCAGGAGGAGAAGGGGACGACAGAGGATGAGATGGCTGGATGGCATCACTGACTTGATGGATGTGAGTCTCAGTGAACTCTGGGAGTTGGTGTTGGACAGGGAGGCCTGGCATGCTGCGATTCATGGGGTTGCAAAGAGTCGGACATGACTGAGCGACTGATCTGATCTGATCTGAAGCAATAAAATATTTGAAAAAAGAAATGATGCAGATGAAATTTTTATATTGTTTTCTAAAACACTTGAGAAGTTAACATTTTTAAATATTCCATTGGAAGTTTTAGAAATAATAATAAAAATATTTAAGCTTTGTATTAAAAAATGAATGAAGCTGTTAGCTTTTTAGAAATGAACAGAGAAAATGCAAAATAGAAAGGGCACAATCTTTCATTTATAAGAGGAATAAGGTCTAAGAACATGGTGATTATAGTTGATAACACTGTGTTGTATATTTCAAATTTCTAACCGAGAACTCCACTAAAACAAAATAAGAAATAAACAAAAAGCTAAGGTGATAGGTGTGCTAATTAACTAATGGGGGGATCTTTTCACAATGTATACATATATAAAATCATTATGAAGTACACTTTAAATATCTTACTTCTTTATTTGTCAATTAAATCTCAGTAAAACTAAAAGAAAATAAATATAGACAATGCTCAAGGAAAATTGGGATAAAAACAAAATAAAACATATTTTTATTCTTGACATTCTACTTCTAAGAATTTTTACAATAAAATTATAAGTATGTTTAAAATATACATTATTGTTTAATGTCCACAGAAATGTCTTTCATATAGTCAAATTGTATTTAATAATTTAAGCATTCACTCTCTGTCATATACTATAGTAAACAATAAGCAATTGTTCACAGTCAGGAACAAGGTAAATACAAACTCTACTCTTCTTCCCCTATGTTGAAGTAAAAGAAGAAGCAAAAATTGTGCAAATTAAAAGACAACTTTAGCAAAACAAACCTAAAACTGGAAAGAACAATAGTAAATTATATTAAATGATAAGAAAACAAATGCTACCAAAGAATCTAGAAAGTAAGGGGGAGATATGACATCACTGGGTTATTTAGGTTTGTCTGAAAGGTGAAAAGAAAGCAGATCAAAACCTAGAAGGATATTCCAGGTAAAGAGAATGAATAGCCGGGCAAGACTTTGAGCTGGATATGGACTGACATGTTCTAGGAAGTAACAGAGGGTGTTGTCGCTGGAGCCCACTGAGAAAGGGGAAGCCTCCAGAAATAAAGTTCAGAAAAACGTTGAGGCTGGGTCACTAGGTCATGTCATGGAATTTGGATTGTATTCAAAATCTAATGGAAAGCTATTACAAGATTTTAAGAAGTTGACCGGCATGATGTAAATCACATTTTTCAAAAGTCACTCTCCAGTAAAGAATGTACAAGATAGTCACTGAAGAAAGCAGTTAAGAGGCTTTGGCAATAATCCAGGAATTGATTTTGGCTTGGACTTGAGTGTTGCCAGGAGAGATGAAGAGAATTAAAATGAATCAGAACACATTGCAGAATCAGAAAGGACGGAATTGACATTGAATTGGGGGATATTGCTAGATAGTGGAATGAAGCATGCTGTTGTTTCTAACTCGGTATTTGGGTGGATTTTATTGCCATTTACTAAGGAAAAACTGGTGAGAAGCAAGTTTAGGGTAGTTTGGAAATAATAAATTGGACATAGCTTACAGAAATCAAAGTAGGAGAAACAAGCAAACTTGGACTGTGGCTTTGGACTTCATAGGAGAGGTTTAGAAGGAGTGCATTTGGGAGTTATGAGTATATAATTAGGGGCTTCCTACATGGTGTAGTGGTGAAGAATGGAGATGCAAGAGACTGAGTTCCATCCCTGGGTCAGGAAGATCCCCTGGAAGAGGGAATGGCAACCCACTCCATTACTCTTGCCTGGAAAATTTCATGGACAGAGGAGCCCAGCAGGCTACAGCCCATGGGGTTGCAAAGAGTTAGATAGGACTGAGCGACTGAGCGCACCGGCCTGCATGAGCATAGCATATCATGCACAGGATGATGGAGAGGAGATGTAGAAAAGAGCGCTGAGGTATATTCATATTTAAGAATCCAGTAACATTAAGAAAGCAAACCAAGAAATGGCCCCCTTTATTGTTTGAGAAAAAAACCACCTCAGGTAGCATCAATAAAATGAAGATACATGTTTTGCTTGTCAATTATTTGAAGCCTGATAATTCAAATAAAAACAATGAATAATATCTGTTGTCTCTGGTAATAAAAAATCATTTCGATATTGATAAGAGGCAATGATAAAACAATTATAAATTGGTATGAGCTATTTTTGTTACAGAAGTCTATGGATATAAGAATAACAGTTCATATCTAATTACTGGGAAGTTCCTTCAAGGATATTATCATCACACACATACACACACAAAACACTAAGAAATGTTTAAAAAGCTTTGTATATAAGCATGTGGCAAACTATCTAATATTCAATAAGAGAGGATTGGTTAAAATGTACATGCATAAAAGTGTGTGCTGTAAGGTAATGAAATCATTTGTTAAAATAACTGATTTCATTGAGGATGGCTTTTGTTATGTAGTTTTTAAATTGAAGGCCACAAATGATATTAAAACTATGAATTTGTGTAAATATGTATCTGCATGCATAAATCTAGCTAACATCTTTTTCTTTCTGAGTTAATTTTATTGCTTTACGTTCAGAAAACTTAAAAAGCAGAGGTTTAATTCATTTGAAACATTAAAACATTCTTTGTGGCTTAGCAAGCATTAATTTTATTGAGAATATTCTAAGTGTGCTCAAAAATGTTTTCTTATCTTGGATGTAAGTCCTTGAATATACTTCTATGCTATGCTATGCTATGCTAGGCTAAGTCACTTCAGTCGTGCCCGACTCTGTGCGACCCCATAGACGGCAGCCCACCAGGCTCCCCAGTCCCTGGGATTCTCCAGGCAAGAACACTTTTATTAATTCTACTATTATATTTTTCGATTTGGGAGAATGGCATTGAAACATGTATAATATCATGTATGAAATGAGTTGCCAGTCCAGGTTCGATGCACGATACTGGATGCTTGGACTGGTGCACTGGGACGACCCAGAGGGAGGGTACGGGGAGGGAGGAGGGAGGAAGGTTCAGGATGGGGAACACAGGTATACCTGTGGCAGATTCATATCGATATTTGACAAAACTAATATAATATTGTAAAGTTTAAAAATAAAATAAAATTAAAAAAAATAATTCTACTATTATATTTTTCAATATTTTTTGTGTATTTCTGCCTGATATTTCCTGAGGGTTTGTTAAAATTCTCAATTACTATTTAAGTATTTCTATTACTATTTCTCTTATTATAGCTCTGGTAACTGTTGCCTCATATATTTTGAGATGTGTGATATGTGTGCATATGTGTAGGTGTATGTTAGATATGAGTATTCATGGTAGTTAACCATTTTCTTTTATTGTATATAACATGTTTTATTTCTTTTTTATGTCATTATAATACTTTGTTTTGTTTGATATTAAAACTGCTTCCCAGTTTGTTTGGTTTATATTTCCCTGCATAACTTTTTTCAGTTTCTTAGTTGTTCCCCATTTCTGTGTAGATATTTGCTTTACTATTTCTTGGGGTCAAATTGATGGATCCAAGATGGATCTGTGCGTGTCTGTATATGTGTGTGTGTGAGAGAGAGAGATTTCTTTCCTGATTTTATAGTATATCTCATCATTTTATTACAGTGATTGTGATATACCATATTTTGCCCTCATATTTGCTTCTATATACATTACTTTTACCTATATTTTTCCTTTACTGTCTTTCACTGGATGGGTTGACTATTCTGTTGCTGTGAAAACCATGTGCTCTGTTCTAATTTTTCTTGCATTTCCCCTAAATAATTGGAAGTCATTCTTCTGTTTATGTATGTCTAACAATTATTTAATTTATGGAATGAGATGTAGTTAAATGAAACCACCAATTGAAAACACATTCACCTCACTCTTGTTTCCCCATCTTCTGTCTACCATCATTACTATTGCGTTATTACCATCTGGAATTTCAGTTCTGGAATACAGTGTAATGTTTTGGCACTCTGTTGTAGGAAACAACATTTTACTAATTTCTGTACATATCATATTTCCTCTCATAGACTTTCATCTCAATTTTTCTCTCATTGAAAGAGTGTGTATCCCAGAAATGAGCCAGTTTTTTGCTAGAGTTTGCATGGAACAGAACTAGTTTTCCTTTGGACCAATTAAATTATAAACATTAATTATTATTTAGAATTAAAATTAATGCTAGGAAGTTTAGTTTAGATAAATTCTATGAGTACCTGCTATAAAATTTTTTTTCAAATAAATTAAGCATTCTGAGACCTTATATTTCTCAGAATAGTTTCCCCTTACAATTACATAAAACTTCCACTGGATATAAAGTATAGGTTTGAGGTTCCATTCATATAGCACTTTGAAGATTTTACTTCAGAATATTCCTCCACTTGTCATGGATGATGTTGAAGTCATTTGTGAATCTGTGGCGGATTCATTTTGATATTTGGCAAAACTAATACAATTATGTAAAGTTTAAAAATAAAATAAAATTGAAGAACAACAACAACAACAAAAAAAAAACAACAAAACCTTTTTTTTGGTGAAGTGCCCTTTTTGTTTTCAGAAATATATTAGAGGTTTCTTTGTTTTATAGATGTGCTTAGTGGTAGGTTCATTACTCATTTTTAAAACAGCCTAATTGAAATACAGTTATTACACAAAATAGGACATATTTAATGTATATTATTTCATGGATTTGTACATATCCTCTTACCTATGGAACCGTCAACACAATCAAGATAATAGCTATATCTGTCACCTCCAAAACTTTCCTCTTTCCCATTTATTTGTGTGTGCATTTGTGTGTGAAGACAACTCGAGATGCAAGCTCTCAATACAAAATTTTGAGTCTTCAGTACAGTATTAACTATTGGCACTGTGTTGTGCTGTAGGTCTTAGAAATTATTTATACTGAATAGTTGAAACTTTGTAATGTTGAACAACAAATCCCCATTTCTCTCTCTCCCAGGCCCTGGTAACCAACATTCTCTTCTCTCCCATATATGATACCTAGCATAAGTAGGATCCTGTGGTGTTTGTCCTTTGTAAATGGCTAAGTTCACTTAGCATAATATCCTCCAGGTTCCTTCTGCTGTCCCTTATGACAAAATTTTTTTCTTTTTTTAAGGCTGAATAATATTTCATTTAATTATCTATCACATTTTCTTTATCCATTTATCCATCAATGAATAGATTGTTTCTACTGATGGCTATTGTAAGTAATGTTGCAGTGAACATGAGAATGCAGATAACCCTTTGAGATTTGGCTTTCAATTCTTTTAAATGTATACTCCGAAGTGGGGTTGCTATATCTTACAGTAGTTCTATTTTTAATTTTTTGAAGAGGTTCCATACTGTTTTCCACAGTGGCTACACCATTTTACCTTCTCTGTAACAATGTACAAGGGTTACGATTTCTTAACATCCTCAGGAAGGAGTTCTTACCATTCTCTTTCTTTCCCTTTCTTTCTTTTCTTGATAATAGCCATCATAACACATGTGAGGTAATGTCTCACTATGGTTTTGTTTTTCATTTTCCTGATACTAGGTGATGTTGAACAGTTTTTCATATATCTGTTGGCAATATGCATGTCTCCTTTGGAGACATGTCTATTCAGGTCCTTATCTCAATTTTAATTGGATTCCTAGTTTTTTGATATTAAGTTGTAGGTGTTGCTTACATATTTTAGATCAAAATATCTTATCTGATGTACAATTTGATGTTCTCCCATTCTATAGATTGCTTTTTCATTCTATTGTTTACTTCTTTTCTTTTTTAGCTGGTATGGTTAAATTTGTAAATATACCTTCCTCTTCAGTTTTTTTGGAAGACTTTCAGAGGCATTGGTGTTCTTTAAATACTCAGTAAAATTCATCAGTAAAGACATTAAGTAGTGGGCTTATTGTTGGTAGGTTTTTGTTACAGATTAAATTCCTTACTCATTATTGGTTTCTTTAGATTTTTTATTATTCTGTCTATGTAGCTATGTTTCTAGAAGTTTATCCACTTTTCCGCTTTTACTTAATTTGTTGATGGGTAATTGTTCATAGTAATGTCTTCTGATTTTTCTGAATTCTTCTGATTTTTCTGAATTCTTATGAATTCACTATGTACAGCCCACAACTAATAACTGGGGTGTTACATACCTCCTTCTTGAAAGTAAAAAACAAACAAACAAACAATCAAAAAAACCTATATAATTAAAAACAATATGTTGCTGGTGGTAGATTTATCTTTATTCTCCACATTAGTTTTTTTTTTATCATTGATTTATATCTGTATGGAATTATGCTTATTCATTTTATACTTTTGGTTATAACTCAACACTTCTTTATTGAACAAGTTGTTTCTGCTTTGGCTACTGGAGATTCTCTCAGTTGGTTCCAATTTCTCTTTGACTTACCACTATTTTTGTATTGCTTTTGTGCACTCCTCTAATTCTAGAATACAAGATATTGTATGCCATCTTATATACTGCTTGATTCTGTCCTAGAATCAGCCATTTCTCCAAGGAGTCTTAGTTCCTTTTATAGGAGCATGATATTAGAAGGAATATCTGGGCACTAGGTGTACCCATTGTGACTGGAATGTCTTTGCCTCTAAGTCTTTTTATCTGACAGTAATGAAATACATTAGTGTATACCAATCTATACACACACACACACACACACACACGTATATAATATGAACCGTCTGTTTACTTAGCATTTTAATTCTAATAAGCATGGGTTGGTGATATAAGAGTTGTTAACCCTTAAAGGAAACAACTTTATAAACTAGAATATAGTGGTCCATTTCAGTTCAGTCACTCAGTTGTGTCTGACTCTGTGACTCCATGGACTGCAGCATGCCAGGACTCTCTGTCTATTACCAACTCCCAGAGCTTGCTCAAACTCATATCCGTTGAGTCGGTGATGCCATCCAATCATCTCATCCTCTGTCATCCCCTTCTCCTCCTGCCATCAATCTTTCGCAGCATCAGGGTCTCTTCCAGTGAGACAGTTCTTCACATCAGGTGGCCAGAGTAAACTTCACTGGGCCTTTAATTTTACAAACTCCACTCGTTTACAAAGTTATTTAGATCAGCATCTTTTCCTTGACTCCTTCAGTGTTGTTTTATGCAATTATAATAGAATTAAATTAGTTTGTTGCCTTCAAGTGGACCCATCAGCCTCCTAATTTAATTTGCATGTGGTAAGGTTTACATTTTTTTTCTTGTAATATTCTATGGGTTTTGACAAATACATAGCATTATTTGTTCACCATTACTCTATCTACAAAATAGTTTCACTGTCTTAAATATTTTTTTCTTGCATCATTGTTCAAATGACTTGTTTTGGTCTAGTTCACACTGTTCATTAGGAAAGAAGAAATGACCTTTCCAGTTAAGGGCAATACACGCAAAAACATATAGGAACACAAATGCATAAAATGTATTCAGGGAGGAGTTGATAGACTAGACTCTGTGGAGCATTTGGTTCATTTTACATGGAAGGATTATTGGAAATAATACCGATCAAATATATTGTAGTTCAAGTCCCTTGGAAAAATCAACCAAATACCTTTTGGAATTTATTCATATGGATTTTGGAGCTATTAAAGTTTTGGAAAGTAAACTCTTTAGGCTAAAATCCTTTAACATATACTTAGTCTAAATTCCCTAAATATAAGAAGCTACTGACTCACTGTTCTCATGTAATTAAATACTGACAGGAATTTGGAAATGTGTTTCTTTCTAAAAATGATGACAACGAATCATTCTCCTGTGAATTTCAAACATTCTTAAGTCAGTATAGATGAATATCACATTTTTGTAATGTTTTCATTTACAACTCTGTCAATTAGCACTGCGCAGAAATGTACTAAATAGTCTCCAAGTGGCTTGGAAGAGTTAATGTCTCCCTAAACGCTTAATTTGCTACCCAGGATTGACAGAGACACATAAACAAACAGATACCAGTAGCATTTAGTAGCACTGAAATAAAATGAAAAAGAATCTAAGTATTTTCTTTCATCTCTTCAGGGCATTATTTCTGTCTACTGCTCACCTGCTCTAATTATCCTGGCAACTCACTTAAATTACATTTTTTCTGCTACTAACAAGATGAGCCAGATTTTTCCCAGTGCCAAAGACACAGTATCATCAACAAAAAAGCCTTGATGATACCCTAGTGACTTCAGAGTGTTAATCCATCTCACTGGATGCTTATCTAGGTTCCAAGGAATAAGATGCTCCAAGAGAGAATCTGGCTCAATGAGAGATGACTTTAGTACACAAGTGATGGTACCATTCAATTTGCTTTTCTTATATTTACATTAGGCAAACGTTGGCAGCAAGACTTCGATTTTGAAGTGAGCTAACTCCATGCCTGCTGCTCATGTTGGGCTGTTTTCAGGTCAATTAGTGCCTCCTAAGTTCTTAAAGCAGGTGCTAATCTGGTACTTAAAGTGCTGAGACATTTGGCATATTTTCTCTGTAAAGAGAAGTTGGAAGTACTTTGTATTAGAGTTTAAGAGGATAGATGAATAAACAAATACATGACTTTCCCTCACTAACCTTAATTTTTAATACATAACATATTAAAAATTAAATCTTAGTTTAGAATCAGCTTAAGCAGCTTTCTTCTTAACAGAAAGCACACAACTAGCACATCTTGATTTTCTTGTCAATTTTAAAGCTTGAATTTCTAGTTTAATCTCTTAATTTGTTAACATCAGAGTATCAGGGAGTAAAAATTAGTATCTTCTTCAATATCAATTTTACTTTTCTTAATGAGACGATGTCATTTAGGAAGCATTTTAGAAGGAGAGTTCTTCATGAACAGATTTGTGTTTCAGAGATAATTTTGACAGGTAAAAAAGAAACGAAAAAAGAAACTGGATGCATAACCAAGCATGCTGTGTTTGCCTGTAATCATCCACCAAATATCCATGGAAAATGTATTAAAGTCCTAGGTCTATTAGGGATTTGTTTAAAGAGAAGAATACAACATAGGCCCTGGACTTAAGACATTCTAAGTCTAGGAGAGGAAACTTAAACCATAATACCCTGTGACAACCCCAGGCAGCTATAATAATATGCAGGAAAGTTATTAGAGGGAGTGATCAAGTCTATCACAGTTTATAGGACACAAGATGAGCTTTTGGAAAGAGATTATACCTGAGCTGGATTACAAAATATGAAATTTGAGTTTTTAAGAGTATTAAAGGGAAAAAGAATACCTGGGCAAAGGAAGAAACAAATTCAAAAACAGGAATAGAGCATCATTTGCTGGTGCAATCCCACTGCTGGGCATACACACTGAGGAAACCAGAATTGAAAGAGACACGTGTACCCCAATATTCATTGCAGCACTGTTTACAATAGCCAAGACATGGAAGCAACCTAGATGTCCATCAGCAGACAAATGGATAAGAAAGCTGTGGTACATATACACAATGGAGTATCACTCAGCCATTAAAAAGAATACATTTGAATCAGTTCTAATGAGGTGGATGAAACTGGAGCCTATTATACAGAGTGAAGTAAGCCAGAAAGAAAAACACCAATACAGTATACTAACGCATATATATATGAAATTTAGAAAGATGGTAACGATAACCCTGTATGCGAGACAGCAAAAGAGACACAGATATATAGAATAGACTTTTGGAACCTGTGGGAGAGGGCGAGGGTGGGATGATATGGGAGAATGGCATTGAAACATGTAAATTATCACATGTGAAATGAATCACCAGTCCAGGTTCGATGCATGATACAGGGTCCTCAGGGCTGGTGCACTGGATGACCCAGAGGGATGGGATGGGGAGGGAGGTAGGAGGGGGGTTCAGGATGGGGAACTCATGTACACCCATGGCAGATTCATGCCAATGTATGGCAAAACCAATACAATATTGTAAAGTAAAAAAATAAATAAAACTGAAGGGAAAAAAAAAGTGATACAGTGCTGTTGGTATAAAATCAGCACAGCAGGTCAGCAATGCAGGAGCTGGAACTAGAAATTTAAGGGCTAAACAATGATGCCACTTATATAACATGTTCGCCAGCTTAAAATTGTCCTGTGGGTCAGTAGTTCTCATAATTCAGCATGCAAACATAAAGAGATTGCTAAAAATGCACATCTTGGAATTCACATTCCAAAGATTCTCATTTAGCAGGTCTGGTTAAAACTCAGGATTCTAAAATTTAATCAGGCCTGAAGGTTATTTTAAGCCATAATATTACTTGAGAAACAGGTCAGTAGATGATGGGAGAACTTATGAATGGTGTTAAGCAGGGAAGAGATATAATTAGACTTGTGCTTTAGAAAGTATTTGAGCAGTGACATAGATTACACAGAGTAGAATGAAAGCAGAAGGGAGACCAATCAAAGTTTTAATTTGTTCACTTAAAATACACTGAATGTCAAATATGTGCCAGGATCTATGATGGTTATCATATATGCATCACAAGTCTCCTGATGAGATCAGTAGTTTTCAGAATGCACAGATCAGTGTGCACAGGTGTCACTGTGACCTATGACCTCGTGAGAAAACCTCACACAGCTGTTTTACTGAAGCTCATGAAGAGCTAAAAAGTAGAGAGCTATGAAAACAGTAGGATTGTGTACCTCTTTATGTGGGAAGGGAGAGTGAGTGAGAGGCTTAGAAGATCTGTAGAGACTTCTGAGTGGGCTGGCAAAGCACAATTCTATATGGATTTTATAGGAAGTACGGAGACCCTGGTTTGATTCCTGGATCAGGAAGATCCCCTGGAGAAGGGATAGGCTACACACTCCAGTAATTCATGGGCTTCCCAGGTGGCTTAGACAGTAAAGAATCTGCCTATAATGCAGGAGACCAGGGTTCTATCCCTGGGTTGGGAAGTTACCCTCGAGGAGAGCATGCAACCCACTCCAGTATTCTTGCCTAGAAAATCCCCATGGACAGAGGTGCCTGGCAGGCTATACAGGCCATGGGGTCACAAAGAGTCAGACATGACTGAGCGACTAAGCACACAGCACACTCATGGGTTTGACTAGATTAGGGGCTTGGGGATAATCAAATAGAGCAGTTTGAGGTTCTTGTAGAGATCATATACGTGTAACCATTTGATTTTTACAATGAGGGAATAGCATTCTTAACCTGAAATGGCAACCCACTCCAGTGTTCTTGCCTGGAGAATCCCAGGGACGGGGGAGCCTGGTGGGCTGCCGTCTATGGGGTCGCACAGAGTCGGACACGACTAATGTGACTTAGCAGTAGCATGTACTGCTAATGGCATTCATTGTTTTTTCCTCTGGTTGAGAAAATATATTGATTCTCTTTTTATTACTTGAAATGACTTCAGAAATGGCTGTTTATCAGAAAACAGATTATAAACTTTGGAAAGCATCTTTGCATTTCATACTTCCTGGTCCACCTGAGTCTGACTGAGACCCTCGGGATGGGCTTGGTAGGAGCATTCCTGCTGCAGTACTGCCTCAGCCTCCCCACTTACCAGCATGCCTCCCTAGGTAGCCCGTGACCTCTCCTCACTTTCACTGACTAATTAGGAAGTACTGCTGGCATTCGAGATTTTGTACTTCAAATTGACCAGATGAAATGTGAAGTTTCTCTAAGGAATCACTGGCAATATAATTAATAGGCAATGATAAAATGAAAGTAATTTCAGGGTATCAGGAAAAACAAATTTAGGAGTCTGGGGTAAAGGTGGACAGACAAGAGAAAAGACTTCCTGGACCTGAATATAGAACACCGTGTCAATGAGGAGACTTGAGTGTGCACACGTTTTTAATGGACATCAACCGCCCACAGTCAAACTGCAAACATTGCTTTTCCCATGGCTTACAAGGTATTTTACAATAAGGAGTAGCTCTCAGTTGTTTTTGTTTTTTTTTTCCCCCCTTGGTTGCTGAAAAGCTTAATACATTTGTAAAGAAAATTAAAAATGTTACTGCCTTACTATTATTTTTAAGGATTTTATTTGTTGCACAATTGAAATAAAGATATGAATATCAATATCTAGATATAAAATTTGCAAAAATGCCAAGTTTTAACTTATCACCGTATGGAATTCTCAGTCTTCCAGGAATGCATACACCCTCTATTTCTCTGGTGCTTTCCTCATCATTTCATGAGATTTTATATATTCTACTTAAATACCAGTTGCCTAGTAGGGAAACTAGTTATTTTTTGAGTTGGGTAGATTGATAACAACTTAAAAGCAATTAATATTTATTGCATATTTACTGTGAGCGAATATTGCTCCTTGGAAGAAAAGCTATGACCAACCTAGACAGCTTATTAAAAAGCAGAGACACTACTTTGCTGAAAATTGTCCATATAGTCAAAGCTATGGTTTTTCCAGTAGTCATGTATGGATGTGAGAGTTGGACTATAATGAAATCTGAGTGCTGAAGAATTGATGCTTTTGATCTGTAGTGTTTGAGAAGACTCTTGAGAGTCCCTTGGACTGCAAGGAGATCAAATCAGTCCATCCTAAAGGAAATCAGTCCTGAATATTCATTGGAAGGACTGAGGCTAAAGCTGAAACTCCAAAACTTTGGCAACCTGATGCGAAGAACTGATTCACTGGAAAAGACCCTGGGAAAGACTGAAGGCAGGAGAAGGGGACAGCAAAGGATGAGACGGTCGGATGGCATCACTGACTCAATGGACATGAGTTGGAGCAAGCTCCAGGAGTTGGTGATGGACAGGGAAGCCTGGCGTGCTGCAATCCATGGGGTTGCAAAGAGTCAGACATGACTGACTGACTGAACTGACTGAAGGCTGTAATTTCTAGGTCATTGATATGAATTAGATCACTTCCTCCAAAAATAGCCCAAAGAATTAACTATTAACAACTTTCTGTTAGTAAAAAGATTGCTTTTCTTTGATGTTGCTTTCTACACTCTATTCATTTTCCACTCCCCCAAATGCATTTTGGGCTTCCCTCATAGCTCAGTTGGTAAAGAATCTGTCTGCAATGCAGGAGACCCGGATTCGATCTCTTGTTTGGGAAGATCCCCTGAAGAAGGAAATGGCAATCCACTCCAGTATTCTTGCCTGGAGAATCCCATGGACAGAGGAACCTGACAGGCTACAGTTCATGGGATCGCAAAAGTTGGACATGACATAGAAACTAAACCAACACTACCTCAAATGCATTTTAATTTCCAAAGTTTTGTTGACATTTTTCATCTTCTGTTACTTTATCATTCACTCTGTTATTGTCTATAATTATTTGTCTTTAATTCAACTGAGACCATCATAGAAGAATTCTAGCAGAGAGCAGAGATAAATACTTGTACCACCGTGCTTAACAGGAAATCCCCAAGACATTTTTCCACATGAGAAAAATCATATAAAATATCTGTTTTATGGACTCTGTGAGAGAGGGAGAGGGTGGGAAGATTTGGGAGAATGGCATTGAAACATGTAAAATATCATGTATGAAACAAGTTGCCAGTCCAGGTTCGAAGCACGATACTGGATGCTTGGGGCTGGTGCACTGGGACGACCCAGAGGGATGGATTGGGGAGGGAGGAGGGACGAGGGTTCAGGATGGGGAACACATGTATACCTGTGGTGGATTCATTTTGATATTTGGCAAAACTAATACAGTTATGTAAAGTTTAAAAATAAAATAAAATTAGAGTCGTAAAAAAAAAATCTGTTTTATTTATTTATTTATTTATTTTTGCTGTCTAACAATCATTATTGATGTTGACAGCACAAAGAAGAAGCCTGATGTGGTTGTCCTGGTCCCCAAAGGAGCAGAAGTCAAGTGGAATTACACACTCAAGAGATGTACTGGCAGAAAGGCTGAAGACGCACAAGATGAAAGGACCCTGGGACATCTGAGGAAGGTGCAAATACTTAATGCAGGTCTGACCCTTCTGGAGGAGAGAGTGACGGATGGGTAAGTAGGAAAATCCTAGACTGCCATGCAGTTCTAAAAGAAGTTTGGCAAGGCTGGTGGAGATTTCTTGAGCCACAGTTGTCCTTCTGAAGAAGTACTTATCTCCTAGGAATAGGCATGATTTACTATCACTGTTGTTTCCAGACATGGGCTGGAAGCAGTCAATGAGCACTGCCTGGTGCAAACATCATGATGAATTTCAGAGTGCAGTGGTTGCTATCACAGCTCCTGCAGTTAGAGGTCTGAGTCGTAAATTTCCATAGCCACTATAGCCAACAGTGATTACGAATCTAGGTTAAATATATATTCATTTTCTCTATATACAAATCTTGCACATAACTCATGAACCAAGAAGACACTAGTTGATGGGATAACTTGTTGCTTTTCATTTAGATATGGCTTTATAAGGAGGCAATGAATATGAATTTTTAAAGAATTTTACACCAGGCTTCTTAGTAACTAGGGGAAACGAAAATCTTGCTTTCCACTGACAGATGAATTGATAAATAAGATGTAGGATACTTAAGCAATGGAATATTATTCAATCATAAGAAAGAATGAAATGATGCTATTTAGGAATATGGATGGACTTGGAGATTATCATACTAATTGAGGTAAGCCAGATGGAGAGAAATACCATATGCTGATAGAAACAGACTCATGATTATGATTTATTCTTGTATGGTAGCTTCTTTTTAGATATGCTTATTTACCATTACCATGCCTGACTTCCCAGTTACTCTGGATCAATGGAGAATATTTTCACTCTATTCTTTCCCATCACCCCTTGCCACTTAAAGTTTAAAAGAACTAATTTCATACAAGTTTGCTTGTTTTCCCTTTTCCTTTTCCTGACTTGTTCCTGTAGTTTTTTTTTCTTTCAACTACTTGAAAATTCTAAAATATTACTTTACTTTTCTTAGTGGACAACTTTAATTTCTTATTAGTTTTGATATATCTATCACTATTTGAACTCTTTCAGATTAAGAATGATTATTTAATATTTCTTTATTCCCTAGCAACTTCCATGTTTCATTTTGCATTATTAATTCATTATTCTTTATTAAACTTTGTGCCAAGCTTCACAAGGCCTCTGCCTTCATCTCATCTGGATCCTAATATGAAAAGAGAGGCTACTTATATGTATTAAATAAAGCACTGCAAATTGTTACATCTAAGGAAGGAAACAAATAATGAAGTTTATGATAAAGTAAGTAGGGTGGCCAAATTTAGATAAGTTGTCATAAGTGTATTTGTTCAAATGTGTTAAAATTAACTTTTAACACATTGGATACCACTGGCATACAAATTCTATTTTTAAACCCTATTCCAAGTACATCATAAATCCAAGTTTTATAAATACATTTGCAAGTTGGTTCTTTTATCTGTATTTTGGTTTCACCTACTATCTGTTTAATTTGGATGACTGGCACTATTACTAAAGGCTTGTTAATTATATTTAGCTTCTGTCATATTGGGCAGTAATTCCCAAATGCAGGGAGAATGGCTGGAGCTGCACTGGTGGGCACATTCTCATTGGTGTCTATTGTCAGCTGAGACTCTCTTGGGTGCATCCCAGCTACGATGCCCTGTAGTGACTAAGATGAATTTGGCAGCAATGCACGCTGAGGCCTGTTTTGGAGAAACTAGGTTCAAATGTCTATCTATCTCTTTTGCACCCAGCAGGAAATAGGTGTATTATCTCTTCAGGTTTAACCAAAGATCAGTACTACAGCCTTCTATCAGATGATGACTGAAATAACCAAAAGGCCATCATAATTTACAACATCATATCAGCTGCATTTACTATAAATACTAATCAATATGACTAGTGAAGAGGACAAAATATGAAGAGCCCTAATCTGAAGTTTTTTTCCAAAGAGATTTTTTGATTTCTTATAGGATAGAAACCTACTTATTTTTAATGATATGATTTAATGGAAAATATGGAAAGACCTAGGCTAGGAAGTGAATGGTTTGGATCATTAGTCTGCTATTTAGTAGCTGTGTAATAATGGGCAACAGAACTGAAGCTGTGTATTCAATGGCAAACTGTGGCTAAGAGTATCGATATCACAAAATTGTTTTAAAAGGAAATATTATAACACCTATGAGAGCATCCACCATGAGTTTTCTCACATGGTAGGTTTCATTGCCTTTTTTCCCATGAACCTCTTATTAAATGTGAGGGATTCCCTGGTGGCTCAGACGGTCAAGTGTCTGCCTGCAATGCGGGAGACCAGGGTTTGATCCCCTGGTCGGGAAGATCCCCTGGAGAAGGAAATGGCAACCAACTCCAGTACTCTTGCCTATAAAATTCCATGGGTGGAGGAGCCTGTTGGCTACAGTCCATGGGGTCGCAAAGAGTCGGACAGGACTGAGCAAATTCACTTTCTTATTAAACAACTCCATGACTTTGGGTGAACGACTGAAATTTCTGGTCTCAGTTTTCCCATTTAAAAATAAAAGAATGAGTTGAACCATCTTTTGACTTTTCTACTTTAGAATTCTTCGTTGTGATAAGGAAAAACTTCTGTCAGAGTTTTTCTTATGTCAATAGAAGATGACACTTATAATAATGTTCCACTTAGAGGAAAATTTGTAAACAGCAGTTGTACTGTATTGGGTCTGCACTGCATTATTTCTTAAAAAAGAAAAGTAGGCATTGGTGGCTCAGATGGTAAAGAATCTACCTGCAATGCAGGAGACCTGGGTTCAATCCCTGGGTCTGGAAAATCCCTTGGAGAAGGAAATGGCAACCCACTTTAGTATTCTTGCCTGGAGAATGGCATGGACAGAGGAGCCTTGCAGGCTACAGTCCATAGGGTTGCAAAGAGTTGGAGACAACTGAGTGACTTTCAATTCAATACTTAATTCATGAGTTTAAAATAAATATAAATTTTTCTGGTTTCACTTAAAAAAAAAAAAAAAAACAGCAGCATGGAAACCACATGATCTATTAGATTGAATGGAAACATTTAGCTGGATGAGGGTTGTTTACCCTTTTAGAGCAGATCTACTATAATTTTTCAGAAGTCACATCAGTTCCTACTGTGTCTTCAAATTTCACTCTTTTATATGATCCACCCAGATACCAGAGGCATTTGAATTTTTGTTTCCCAGACTAGAGATTTAAAGAAAAGACCTAAAAACGTCTTCTGACTCTATTTTTCCATGCTTCATTAGGACTTTTAAAATGCAGTTTGTGACAATATCTTCAAATGATTAATTATTTTTTTGGAAGGGTTAACATAACAAATGATTAATTATTATAAAATATTAGAGTTCTTAAAAACAGTGTGTGCTTATCTGTAATTTGATCATATGAAGATGATTTTATAATTTTTTTCAAAATTTATAAAATTTTGTGTCAGCTGAAAAAACACGGATACCTGATAGTTAAATAATCCAATAGGAAGTGGGAAAATTTTCCTCAAGTGTAGAGCCTGAAAACATAAATTTATGAAGTGAAAGAAAACATACCATATAGTTTTTGAATTTCCACATATCCACAGATGTACTTCTCTGTTTCCTGCCTGCAATTTTAGATATAGTGTTATATGTTTTAAACTTGCATACAAGTGAAATTTTCTATATGCAGGATTTTCAATCTGTAGGAATTTTTTTTCAAATCTCCATTATAAATCATATAGCTAGTCATTCATCTAGAAAAGTCTTTAAAAGTTTACACTTTGTGGGAGGTCTATAAATTATACCTGGTATAGCTAATCAGTCTTGAAATGAGGGATTCAAAAGCTGTATTCCTTTGGATTAATTCTTCTGGATGAAAAGACTTATCTTTTGAGAAAATTTCTAGAGGGAAGATATTTAACAAAAATAAAGTATTTTAAAGAAAAAGAATAATATGCAGCAAATACTAGCAAGTCTAGTAGATCAATAGCATATGTAAAAGAAAATTATCCAGCTACTTTCAAGTTTTACCAATTTTCTCAAATTTAACAAAGATTGTCTCTTATTCACTATTTCATTTCATTAAACTTCATTTCCACATTTATTTATAGAATTGTTCAAGAACTGTAGTTACTGAGAAAATAGTCAGGTATTTAGCAATCACCAGGAGTCTTTGCTGATTTATGTCCATATTATAGCACCATGGGATTTTCTTACTTAACTAATTGCACTGCACATTTGATAATTCAACCACCAATTTCACTAGTTCAGCTGAACACTTTGAAGGTACAATTGCTGAGTTTTAAGCTGCACTACAGGTTATACAGCTTGATTTCCTGATTAGGTTGCCAGCTTTCATAATTGAGCTCTAAATGTAGTACAATTTATTAATCATGCCTTGGTCATTATTGAAAACAGTTGAACGTTTAACTATAGATTTTTTTTCATTTCCTAATCCCACTGCCTCACTATTTAATCTCAATTAATATAAATTTTAGAAGAAATTTTAAGTGGTAAAGTCATGGCCTGCTGCTGCTAAGTCACTTCAGTCGTGTCCGACTCTGTGCGACCCCATAGACAGCAGCCCACCAGGCTCCCCTGTCCCTGGGATTCTCCAGGCAAGAACACTGGAATGGGTTGCCATTTCCTCCTCCAATGCATGAAAATGAAAGTGAAGATGCTCAGTCATATCCGACTTTGAGCGACTCCATGGACTGCAGCCTACCAGGCTCCTCCATCCATGAGATTCTCCAGGCAAAAGTACTGGAGTGGGGTGCCATTGCCTTCTCCGAAATTCATGGTATGACATATTAACTTTGTAAAATAGAACTATTCTATAAATTAAAATGTAATATAGAATATAAATAAAATACCTTGTAAAAGGAAAATTAAATTATTTGTCACTATAAAATAAACAGGAATTTATTTAACTATATCTTTGCAGTATTTAAAATTTTCTATTTTCTCACCCCCAAAATGCATTTCTGTAATTCTCAACAGATCATATAATATATCTTGGCTATGGAAATTAAAACACACACACACATATTTATATATGTACATAATATATATAGATTTATGTCTGTGTATATCTATATTCACCTAGTATTAATATAAGCACACATATATATATTAAAATATTGATTTGTGACATATGCTCAGTTGTGAGATTGGGCAATGTTATAAAGCAAAGTGTTTTACCAAAAAAAAAAGGGAAAAAATCTGACTCATCCAATATTAGCTTCCTGGATGGCTCAGCAGGTAAAGAAACTGCCTGCAATGCATGAGACACAGGAAACTCAGGTTTGATCCCTGGGTCAGTAAGATCCCCTGGAGAAGGAAATGTCAAACTACTCCAGTATTCTTACCTGAAAAATCCCAGAGGAGCCTGGCAGACTATACAGTCTATGGGGTCGCAAAGAGTTGAACACAACTGAGCATCTAAGCACAGCACAGCACTGCATCCAATATTATACTGAATTTTCTTACTCATAAATTATTTTCCTGACAAGATTGCTCAGGGTATAAAGATTCAGTCATGCATAACGAAAAGGTTCTAGAGATCCGCTGTATGACACTGTGCTTATGTTTAATACTGTGCTGTGCACCTAAAAATCTGTTAAGAGTATAGAGTTATGTGTTTTTGCCACAACAAAATATATAACAATGAAGGCAAACAAGAAGAATAAACATCACCTAATTATAGCTTTGAATATTCATTGCAAGGACTGATGCTGAAGCTGAAGCTCCAATACTTTGGCCACCTGATGCAAAGAGTCAACTCATTGGAAAAGACCCTTATGCTTGGATAGGCATTTCCAAGGGCAGGAGGAGAGGGGGTAGCAGAGGATGAGATGGTTGGATGGTGCCACCAACTCAGTGGACATGAATTTGAGCAAACTATGGGAGATGTAAAGGACAGCGAAGTCTGTCCTTTGGTTAAACCTGAAGAGAAAAAAAAAAAAAAAAGTAGATGATGGTGGCTCAGATGGTAAAGAATCTGCCTGCAATGCAGGAGACCTGAGTTCTGTCCCTGGGTTGGGAAGATCCCCTGGAGAAGGAAATGGCGACCCACTCCAGTATTCTTGCCTGGAGAATTCCATGGACAGAGGAGCCTTGTGAGCTACAGTCCATAGGGTTGCAAAGAGTTGGAGACTACTTAGTGACTGAACAACAATTATAGGTGGAGACAGTCAAACTCACTTACTCAGGTAATACTTTTTGGCATTCACCGTGTACCAGAGATGTTCACACTGGCAAGAGTTATAGACAAAGAGAATAACAATCACATGAAAGTTTCATAAATGCCAGGAATATAAATGCACACAGCGCTTCTGGAACAGGGGTATAAAGCAGGTTGAGAATTGACTGGAAGTCTTTCTAGGGGTAAAGGGACATAAGAAAAATAATACTGGAGTATAAGGGAAGTTCTAAATAAAGGAAAACAGTGTGTAGGAAGATAGTAATGCCAAAGATCATGGCAAACATGGCAACATCATGCTGCAGGCAAATCAATCCTCCCCTTAATTTTCTTAAATTCACTGACTCCTGACTACATAGTAAGTTCTACTTCTCATTCTTAATGCATAGTTCCGCATGTGTTTTTATATTATGACATAAATCATAATTGACTAGTAAATATATTCAGGATACCTTAAAATAATAGAGTGCTTTATGATTTTCAAAAAGCCTATATTTATTCTATTTCATTCACCTTACAGAACTGACTGAGAAATGATAGCTATTATCTTAATTTCAGAAATAGACACAGAGACGAGAAATACTTACAACCACATAAACCTGGTAAGTAACAGAGATTTGACTCTTTAAAAAGAGTTTTTTAGTCTAGGGCATGAATGATGGAGTAGAAATTAGAGCATTTGAATCTGGATAGTTCCAGATTGTAGTCCAAGCTCCACTACTTACATGGTGGACAGATTTCAGTGACTTTATGTAAACATTTTTGAGTTTCTCTTATCTGTGAAACAACATCAACTGCCAAGAGAATTAAGAAGAGAAATATTTTTGATAACTTGGCACATGCTAGTGACCAAATTAATAGAATTTCTATCCTTCCAAGTCATATTTTCATAGAAATTAAATTAATAAAAATTCACTTAAATTGTATTATACAAAAGAGTTAAAGTATTAGACCTTATATCTTCAATTTAACAATATTAATCACAAAAGAAAATTTATTGCCAATGAGGTTTTGATCTTTGTAACCCAAAGCAATCAAGCACTCATCACAAAAAAAAAGAAAAGGAAAAAAATTTTTTAATGATGAATAATGCCATTTAAAAACAACAGAGTAATATTTCATGTTAATAACAGATTAAGAGATAAATGACAAATAAAATCTTCATGGCTGGGTTAATTTTAAGTTATCGGGTCTAAATCTCCTTAATAGAAGTAATTACTAAGATATATATATATTTTTTAATTTAACAACATATACATTTGCACAATATTCAGGGCAATCAGTGTAAATGCAAATTTAACTACTAATATATTCATTTCAATCAGTAAAACATGCAAAACTTAATGGCCGACGTATTCAACTTAGGTAGTAAACAGTATGCAGCTGGTTCTATAAAAATAAAATATGACTATGACTTAAAGGAAATTTACAAAATGTTTAAACCTCAAAACTGATGTCCAAATTTTCAACAACTGCATTATTTGATAAATATGTTAATCAGTAGTAAATCTGAGCAATTAACAGTTTGCTGGGTTTCTACTGATATGTTCAGGTTTAGTGACAACCTTTATCAAATGAGGCTTCCCTGGTGGCTCAGAGGTTAAAGCATCTGCCTCCAATGCGGGAGACCCCAGTTCGATCCCTGGGTTCCATCCCTGGGTCAGGAAGATCCCCTGGAGAAGGAAATGGCAACCCACTCCAGTATTCTTGCCTGGAGAATCCCATAGACGGAGGAGACTGGTGGGCTACAGTCCACGGGGTTGCAAAGAGTCGGACACAACTGAGCGACTTCACTTTCATTTTATCAAATGAAGCAATTTTTATTTGTAAAATCAAAGACAAAAATGGAAAAAAAAGGAAAGGAAAATAAGAATGAAACACTCTAAAATGTTGAATGTCAGGATATATTTCTGTTTCACGTTTATAATCTTTTTGGCCCCAAAGCTAATGGCAATACCTGTGAATAACTCATAAAACAACTATCGGTTTTTCATAGCTCCCCTTGTCTGGGTAAAACTGTGCAAATTTTGGTCGTTAACACCTAGCACATAAAATAAATATTTTAACATTTCTAGAGTTTACAAGTTTTAAAATTATGTCAGTTATTTAGCACAAGGTTATAAAATCTCTAGCTTTATAATCGAGAGATTTAATACATAACATAGAGTTGTAAAATCTTGACTGGCAATATGCTGTCATCGGGGAAGAAATCCTTTAACCTGCTCTATTTAAATAAGAAACCCATCTACTACTCTTTACTTTGAGTAAAAGACTTTCTTGTCCTTTTTTTTTTTTAATTTGTAAATATAGGTATCTCCGTTTGAATTTAAAAGCTACCTATTATTTTATATTAATACATGAAATAGCTACATGTCAATATATTGGATCTTTTTCTCCTTTCTTTCTTATCTTACCCACCTGAGCAGTTATTAGATTGTCTATCTCTTGCAAAACCTGAGTGAGCTAGATGAAGACTGTGGACTACGTGTTTACCACACCTCAATACCAGGCTCCTGGAGGGAAGAACAAAGAAAGATAAAAACAGTATTTCATACTCTTTTTGCAATCAAGCTGTGGCTATTTAGGAAGATGAGCTACATAGGTTTTGTCAATGCGCTCTTGTGAAACTTGGATTTATTATTATTTATGCACTGAGAGGCACAGGGAGTGGAAATCCATTCTGCTGTTACAGATTATGACAGAGGTGGTCTTATTTAGAAACCACAAGCTAGATAGCAGCTTCCTGACTTTTGCAGAGGCACAAGATTGGGAAACAGTGTTTATGGTAACAGATTTAATATTCTGCCTGATCTTGGCAAAAACAGCAGTTCTTTAGATTGGTGAGTCCTATGGATTATTTGGGGATTTTTTTCCTTAGAGCAACAGACTATTGTCTCTTGATTCAATCCTCCAGGTTCCCCTGAGCATGTGGTTTAACCATATAGATTCCTTTTTATTTAAACAAGCCAGAGTAAATTTGGCTATCTTAAATAGGAAACACCTGTAAAGAATAATTAGTAGAAAGAAGCAGCATGGTGCATAAATCTAATCAAACCATGGTCTTGTCCTGGTCATACTGATATGAACTGGGAATTTCTTAGAAATGCCAGATCTCAAGCCCTCCACCAGATCTTCTGATTCAAAATCTGAATTTTAGCAGGCTCCCCAGATTATCTGGGTGCATGTTAAAAAAGGTTAAATTAAAAATCTAAAATATAAGTGAATAAGCAAACAGAAACACATATTTTTTAAAAAGGAATATTTTGGTTTGGGGGAGGCAATCAGGAAGTAGGTGGCAAGGACACAGGTATTGATAGCTGGAAAACATGGAGTGTACAATAGGAGGTGGGTGGCAAAATAGTCAAATTGTTTCCTGCTGTTAAGTTGGAAAGTAGGCCATGTGCTTGGGCTGTTAGAGTCAAATAGAAGAAAAAATTAATAACATTGGCATGTTTAGGCTGTTTCCTGCAGCTTTCAAAAACATTCCAAAGAAAAGGATATTAAAAAAAAAAAAAAAAAACTAGAGATTTTTTGTCTCAAGTAAAAATAGAAAAAAAAAACAAAACAAAACAGGGCTACGGGAAAACACACACGCACACACACACACACACACAAACTCGAGGATTCAACCTATGTTGCCCAAAAGTTACATGATATGTTAACATTCTAAGGCTAAAAAACGAATTGCAAATATACTCCCAAAATGAAGTAGATCCACATAGGGCCCTTCCTGGTGTGACAGAGCCCTCTGTGTCCTCAGTTGTTGTTGACAGCTGTGAAAATCCACTGTGACTCCCCTACCAACATGTACTTGAAGAAGTAAGGAATGCAGAAACCAAGATAGGACAGCCCTGCAGGAAACTATAACTTAAACAATAAATCAGTCACAAGGACTCCCAGTTTTGCTTCAAAGGTAAAGGTAAGTCTGATCATAAGTTAGTTTGAAGACGATAAAACCCTGTCCACCATGAAGGATGTTGACTGCAAGCTGACCACCAGCAGGTAGCCCTCAGACTGGATGGAACCAGAAAGTTGATGCTACTGACTCCTAAAATGCCACCCTATTCTCTCACCACCAGCCAGTCAGAAGGATGTCCAAGAGTTGATCCTAAATCCCAGGATTCCCTCCCTTACACTGCCTTTAAAAAACTCTTCCCCAAAAGCCATCATGGAGTGTGAGACTTTTGAGCATGAGCTGCCTGTTTTCCTTACTGAAAGCCAACAATGAATTTGAAGAGGAAGGAGATGTGGGATTGGCAATAAACAGAAGAAAGCATGGAAGAGAGATCCAGAGTGCTACTTTTGGAATTGAGTAACTTGGGATAAGTATCCCCCTTCCATCTCTAGTGAATTGTACAGTCTTGAGCTCTGCTTTCCCACCTTTAAACTCTGAATAAAAAAAGTTACTATTTTAAATGTTGTTAAGAAAGTATGTGTTTATACTAAATCAGGTAGTCTGCCTGAAAGAGCCAGAGATACTTTCAAGAAAAGAAACATCAAGATAATGAAACAAATTAAAATAAAAATAAATAACTTATTAAACTAGCTGGGCAAGGGGCCTACTTTTGAAACACTGTTCCAGTTAGCACTGGCACAGGTCTTATGTACATTACAGAACATAGAAACTGAGAATTTTGATTGGCTTTAAGAGAAGCAGGAATAATTGTGATTGACTTTTGGATCAGAGAGAGATGTTTTGGCATTCTCACCAATTGGTTTATTCTAGGTCTGTGGTTTATAATGTGACTTAAAATAGCAAAATATTTCAAGGACTTATATTTTCACAGAACGAAGTTTCTCAGGATTGTTTTGATGTTTTATTCCTTGATATTCACTCAACTGGATTAATGTAAAATTTTATACGTGAACATAGAAGCATCCTCCTCCCAGCCAGCCTTCAAAGACTAGAAAATTTCTAATATTATTTCAAACCTTGATTCAACATTGGCTTGTCACCACAATCTCTATTCCCTTCCATATTCACACACACACAAACATACGCACACACATACAGCTATATCCCCAGAATTCTATTGAAAAGTGGAGAGAAGAAGATAATGTGCCAAAGTCTCCTGTATCTCTTGGACAGTGCTCCAAATAACAATCTTTCTACCCTTTTCTCTGTGCTAATTTGCTTCAATCGTGTCTGACTCTTTGCAACCCTATTGACTAAGGTCCACAAGAGTCAATTCTGTCTGACTCTTGTCCATGGGCTTCTCCAAGCAAGAACACTGGAATGGGTTGACATGCCCTCCTCCAGGGGATCTTCCTGACCCAGGGATCACAGCCGAGTCTCTTATGAGGTTCCTGCATTGATTGGCAGGCAGGTTCTTTACCACTAGCACCACCTGGGAAGCCCTATTGTTTTCTACCTCTTTCTAACTCAAATCTAAAGACTTCAGAGGGGTTTTCCAATCTAATTTTTCATGTTCTCTCTTCCAAAATTCTCCTGAGTCCATGCAGTGCTCTTTTATTTTCAGTTTTTTCTCTTTCTTGTAAAGTGTTAAAATTATTACTAAATGCGGTCAAAAGTGTCCCTACTCATTGTGAGGCTCTAACTACAACATATCCTTAATCCTCTATTAACTTGCCCTTGATACTGCATAATCAAGGTTTTCAAACTCTATGACATGTTTTTTTTCCATCCCTAGAGCTTAACTCTTGCATGTAAAAAAGCTTTGAATCCTAGATGCATATGTCTGTAATGGAATTAAGCCCTATATTTTAAAATTCAAGATAAAAGTAGAGTGTTTTAGTTCTCTGTTACTTTCTCATTTAAATGATGAACATATTTGAGTCAATGGATGGTGAGCTCCAGCATTATTTGTATGAATTATCCCACATAAAATATATCAACTAATATGTCAAAAGATGGAATTCCACATTATATTTACATATGTGTATTTCACATGCACACTCAAGTGACCCAGAAGTAGACTACGTCTTTTGGTTTCCTATTTCCATATCAGCACTTTTCCATATGGAGGGTCTGTAGTAAAACCACAAGAAAATGGGCAAACACATATAAGACAATATTTCTTTCAGAAAAAGGGAGGGGATGGCAGATTGATATATAACAGAGATAATATGTGTTATAGGCATTTAGTTTGGTTACAAGAAAGGGATCCCAAAACAGTACAGTAAGGTGTGTGTGGGTGGAGGACAGAGATCCCTCCTTATCAGAAACACATAGCCTAATGGTTAAATGTATGGACAAAATATAGCTGTTAGGGTTTGTCACCAAAACAGAATACAGAGGTCTTAAAACTTGCAATACTCTGTGAAGAAAGGTTGGGAGAGGTTTTCATTTTTAATGCCATAGTATTTCAGCTTCTTATTACCTCTTCTAAGACAGTAGTTATTAAACTAGGTAGAAATCTTTGTCATGGGGCTTCAGACTTTTCTTAAATATTTTTTATTCACATTTTAATATATTTTTGTTTTAAAATTTGAAATAAATATTAATATTATCAAGAACATATACTATGAAACTTAATGATAACTTATTGTGCTTTCTTTGGTAGAACTTCAAATACAATGTCTTTTTTAACTTCTGTTTAATTAAATGAAATGTGTAGATGGTGCCATTTTTTTAAGTCCTATAATTACAACTTGTGCTATTAAATGTCTTAGACTAAATTAATTGGTTGTGACCTCACTTTTTAATTTTTCACTTGACATGAGCATCCTATGGAAACAACACAAAATATTAAAATTTCAGTTTACTGTTCAATCTCAATTCACTTTTCTTATATATTTGGTTTTGATAATAGCATTATCTATATCAATGAGGCAATGCTGTGTCTGACTTATAAATGATCAATAGTTGTTGGACAGACATGAAATCATTGTACATTTACTCTTTCTCACTTTTCATATTCAACATGCATTCAAACATCAATTCCAATAATTTTCTACAGTTGCCCTGTATATTACCATTTTCACTGTGCCACATAAGCCCTAATAATCCTTGTCTGTGTTGTACTGTTCTGAGTCGCTCAGTAGTGTCTGACTCTTTGCGACCCCATAGACTGTAGCCCACTACGCTCCTCTGTCCATGGGGATTCTCCAGGCATGGATATGGGAGTGGATTGTCATGCCCTCCTCTAGGGCATCTTTCCAACCCAGGGATCCTGCATGTAGGTGGATTCTTTACCATCTGAGCCACCAGGGAAGCCCATGAACACTGGAGTGGGTAGCCTATCCCTTCTCCAGGGAATCTTCCTGACCAGGGAATCAAACCGAGGCCTCCCGCATTGCAGGCAGATTGTTTACCATCTGAGCTACCAAGGAAGTCCAATTCTTGCAGACTATTGCAATTGCTTCCTAACACCACTGAGTTTCCTGTTACTTTTCTCTCCATCTTTCTCTACTCAGCAGAGATTAATTTCAAAGCAAAAATACAATTGTATCAGCATTTTGATTCAATATTATTGATGGCTTTTACACATGTTCAAAATGAAATCCAACTCCTGACCCTACAATGCAAGACTTTCCAAAATTATTCCTACAAACTTTTTGAACTTATCTTTCACTCCAGTGCATTGGACATCTATGTGGTCTTACTAGAACTTTTTCCATTCCTGTTGACACCATATTCTTCTTTCCCAATTCTGATTTTATTTTTATATCAATATTGTTCTCCTTAGATCTCCATCTGGCTAATCTGTGTTTTACAAGAAAATATACATGATTACATGGTAATGTCTCCAACAAACAGACCTTCACTTTGATTTGTCTCCTATCATGTAACCTACATTTATTATTTTTGCTACTGATAATAATTTTATTCATCTACTATCTAGTCAAGGCTATGGTTTTTCCAGTGGTCATGTATGGATGTGAGAGTTGGACTGTGAAGAAACCTGAGAGCTGAAGAATTGATGCTTTTGAACTGTGGTGTTGGAGAAGACTCCTGAGAGTCCCTTGGACTGCAAGGAGATCCAACCAGTCCATTCTGAAGGAGATCAGCCCTGGGTGTTCTTTGGAGGGAATGATGCTAAAGCTGAAACTCCAGTACTGTGGCCACCTCATGCAAAGAGTTGACTCATTGGAAAAGAGTCTGATGCTGAGAGGGATTGGGGGCAGGAGGAGAAGGGGACGACAGAGGATGAGATGGCTGGGTGGCATCACCGACTTGATGGATGTGGGTTTGAGTGAACTCCGGAAGTTGGTGATGGACAGGGAGGCCTGGTGTGCTGTGATTCATGGGGTTGCAAAGAGTCGGACATGACTGAGCAACTGAACTGAACTATCTATACCAGCCTTGTTATCTTACATTATATTATACTACTTTATATTTTCTTTTGTAATGGAAATATCTGTGTAGTAACTATATTGGTATTGTTGTTCAGTCACTAAGTCATATTCAACTCTTTATGACCCCATGGACTATAGTGAGGGCTTGTACCATTCCTAAATAAAGGATTCAAGACACACTCATCTTGATGATTGTCCTGAGCATGCAAAAATTATTTGTAATAAATACTACATGTACCAATTTTCCAAAGAATTAGAGATCATGCTGATTAATTTTCTTACAGAAAGAATAATGAAATTGAGGTTGACCTGTAATAAAGACATTTTAATTAATTCATTCAAGAACATGTAACACATTGCTACCATGGCCAAAGATTCTACTAGGTAGTCAGAATAACAAAACTTTAATTTCAAGAAATGTATAATTGATTGGTCTAGGACAGATATAAAATAGTTTATAAATAATTTTAGAAAAGTTATGATGCAAATAAGAGTGAATGACTACTTCCCCTTGAAGCTAAGGATGAGGCAAAAATGTTTTGCAGATGATAGAACTTGAGCTGGAAGTCGAAACAGAAGTAGATGTGTGCAGGGAGAAAGAATGGGGAGATCACACTCTGGGTAGACAGAACAGCAAAAATAAAACTTCAGGTCATGAAACTACACATGAGCTAAGTAGTCAGTGAGACTGGATCATGTAGGTTTGGGGGTCAAGACAATAGGCAAAAAAGAATGATGTGTTCAGTTTAGAAATGGTGAAATTTGAATGCCATGTTAAAGTGACTTTATCCTCAAGGCAATAGGGACAAATACATAATTTTAAGAAATGAAGTGGTATTTTTATAAAGATTATTTTAATAGAAGTATGAAGAATAGAGTGAAATAGTGTCTTATTAAGGAGACAGAAAGCAATTAGAAGATAATAATAATGAAATAAAAAAGACATAAGGACCCTCTTATACCCTAAAACATCAAGTATGAAAAGATGTATTCTACAGTGACTAAGAAGGTTAAATAAATACCATGATTTGTTCATAAAGTGGGCTTTAGAATACAGAGAAATATAGGTATCTGAGATACCTCAGGGCTCTGGTTGATTGTACGTGTATAGCAGTGTATATTATTTAATCTACTGAGAAGGATCAGATTTAAGGGAGATAAGCTGCATTTGAAGTGCATACAAGGCATAATGGGCTTCCCCGGTGACTGAGTGTTAAGGAATCTGCCTGCAATGCTGGAGCCGCAGGAGACGTGGGTTCCATCTCTTGCTGGGGAAGATCTCCTGGAGGAGGGCATGGCAACCTAATTCAGTATTCTTGCCTGGAGAATTCCATTGACAGAGGAGCCTGGAGGGCTACAGTGCATAGGTTCACAAAGAGTTAGACACAACTGAAGTGACTTAGCACACACGCAAGCTAAAGACATAATAGAAATAATTTGAACTTTGGAAACAGGGCTTGTATTTTGGTCTCTTACTACATGGGGGCCCTAAGCAACTTAGTTTCACCTCTTGTATTTTACATCATGTTATATGGAAAACAGATGTGATAAAATTGCTGTGAGAATTGTATACATATGGTTAAAATGTCTCACAGATAGTAGGTGCTTTACAGGTGATAGGTGATAAGGAAACCTATGGCCATGACCCTAAAGAGATATTCAGGACATTTTAAGATACTTATTTAGATTAAGACATGATTTCTGTGATATGTAGCATTTCTGTAACTTAAAATGTACATCTTCAGGATCTAGAAGTCTTTAACTTCACTGGTACATATCTAAAGGAGATCAACACTCAGCCACTTGTGAACATGAATCCAATAAAAGTATGACTAAGTCATTAAAAGTGTCCTTAAAATAGCTCACCATTCTGCACAGGGAAAATAGATCTGATCACACTTTTTATTTAAACATGTTTTAAAAGGAAAAAAAGCAGACTGATATTCACTTTTTTTGGATTTAGATTATCTAAATCATCCCAAATTTTCCAGTTTTTTTTTTGTTAATATTAATTCCAATAATTGTTTCAATTTGAGGTCCAACTCGGTTATTGAGACAGTTGTGTTACATTTGCTTTTCAAATACACTGAAGTATTAAAAGTGTAGTTGGAAATTACATTAGAAAGATGTGTCTCATTTCAAGACAACATTGTACAGGTAATACAAAAACACTTTCAGTATAAAGTCCATATTTCAAGCCAAAATGTTAAATGCCAGTAGGAAATTAATAAAAGTATCCATTTATTTTTTCCAGAGAACTGTATTCTCATAGGCCACATAGATCTAAGAAAGGTACAGTCCAAGAGTGTAAGAGTGGGAACAGTTCCATCAGGAGATGTAGGTTTGGATTAGCATTCAGTGGCACCTTAGCACTATTCCAGCACTGAACATTATTGTAAATTTTCTTCTCTCTCTTATCACCAAACTCAAGGAGACTGAATCCTCTTCAGTGGCTTTTCTATTCAATATTTTTAGATGACTCACAAAGCTGTGTTTCCTGGCCAGAGCTGCAGGCATACCGCCAATTGTAACTTGTTACCTCCCCAGCTATATATATATATATATATGTCTGCTGCTATGTCTAGGCACTTATTTATTCTCTAGCATGCATCTGCTAAGTCACTCAGGTGGTGAGTGGTACAACCTGCTTTTACCCATCAACACCAGAAACTTGGGGGGGTCCATCTTAGAATAGTTCTCCTCTCTATAACATTTCATAATTTGTTAAGCCAGTAACTTTGGCTCTATTTCTGCACAATTTAAAACACATTTTTTCACTCTTTTTATTACTACAATCATTGGGAAATTGCAGGTTCTTGCCCCTTACTCAGCTAAGCTTTCTTTCTGCCTCTATTATCAATCTTTCTTCATTCACCTCTCTGAAAATGCAGCTTCTACATGGAAGGCATACATTTTTGAAAATATAAATATTTATTATGTTATCTCTTACTTAAAAATACATCAATAGTCCATACATGCCCATAAGGATAGAGTCTTCAGTATGTCCTGTAGGGATTCTCTGATCTACGTCTTGCCTGTGTCTATTGCTGCATATCTTGCCAAACGTCCATCCAATTTTGCTTTTCCCAACTACAAAAAGTTCCCCAATCACTTCAGAGTCTGTCAAATCCTGTAATTATTCTTGCGTCTACAATGTTGCTGATATCCTAACTTCTAACCAAGGTCCCTTCAGTAGAACTTCCATCCTCTTATCTGCACGTGAGTGTGTGCTCAATTGCCTTAGTGTTGTCCAACTCTGTGTGACATTATGCTAGGCCACCAGACTCCTCTGTCCATGGGATTTTCCAGACAAGAATACAGGAGTGGGTTGACAGTAAGGACTGTAGGCCACCAGCCTCTTCTGTCCATGGGACTCTCCAGGCAAGAATACTGAAGGGGGTTGCCATGCCCTCCTCCAGACGATCTTCCCTACCCAAGGATTCAACTGGTGTTTACTGCATCTCCTGCATTGCTGGCAGATTCTTTACCCACTGAGCCATCTGGGAAGCACCCTTTTACATGTATTTCTCCTTTATTCCAAACATGCTTTTCCTTAACACCTTCTTGTACCATTATTTGCTAATGGACTTATCTTGCCCTACAATATTCAATACCCTTATTAATATGCTGATAAATGCACTCAGGTCCCAGCATCTACTGGTAATAATTACATCATCCACTACCACTTATGGAGTACCTACAATGCATCAGGAAATGATAGAGAATTGTGATTATATTAACTCATCACTCTGTTACACATAATTTATGACAAGAAAAAAGCTGAATAAATTGCTTCACTTCCTTCATTGAATAAGTATCTGCCAGAATTTGAACTGAGTCATACTAGTTCATGAACCTGTAACTCTCTGTTGCTAAGGGCTAATTAAATGATTATTGATATAAACACCCTTGATTTTGTGTGAAACGATTATCTTTTAATTTTTACTTAAGGTACTTTCAGGAAGCAGTGAAGTGTCAGAAGTTCTAGACTATTGTGATAATTGTCTTAATTCCTATGAATTACTTAGAATACTTAAATAGTATGTAGGCAGTAAATGTGTTCTGCTATCACAGGTACTGTTTTTTGAGACTTACCTATAAGCTGGGTAACTTTAGTAGTCACTTTGCATAGATTTTCTGTTTTCATCCTTTTAGTAACTTTGAGTGGAGAAGGAAATGGCAACCCACTCCAGTATTCTTGCCGAGAGAATTCTGTGGACAGAGGGGCCTGGTGGGCTGCTGTCCATAGGGTCGCATAGAGTTAGACACGACTGAAGCAATTTAGCATGCGTGCATGCATTGGAGAAGGAAATGGCAACCCACTCCAGTATTCTTGCCTGGAGAATCCCAGGGATGGAGGAGCCTGGTGGGCTGTGGTCTATGGGGTCGCACAGAGTCGGACATGACTGAAGTGACTTAGCAGCAGCAGCAGCACTAACTTTGTAAAGGCTAACATTATTTTCTCCTAATCATCTAGAAGAGACAGAAAATTAGAACTTCAATAGTCATGAAATCACACACATAGTAAGTTTTAGAAGCAAGATTTTAATGTAGTTCTATTCATTCCTAAAATGATGTATCTTGTAATTCAGAGAGGGCTTCCCTGGTGGTTCGGGTGGTAAAGGATCTGCCTGCAATACAGAAAACCCAGGTTCAATCCCTGGGTTCAGAAGATCCCCTGGAGAAGGAAATGGCAACCCACTCCAGTAATTCTCACCTGGAGAATTTCATTGACAGAGAAGCCTGGTGTGTTACAGTCCATGGAGTCACAAACAGTCAGACACAACTGAGCAACTAACACTTTCACTTTCATAGTTCAGATGATCCACTAAATTTTTTGATTAAATGGTAACACATATACATATTCCTTGTTCACAATTTCATGATTTTGCTGTATAATTCAATTTTGAGACAAATTCTACCACTTTACTAATCAATTGTTTTTTTATATGCTTCAAGCAAATAACTATCAAATATATTGATAATTATAATAAAATAATTAATATAATTTATCCCTTTAAAATAATTAATGCTTTTCTTCATGTATGCAAAATAACTATTAAGGTGCACTGAAAGCCCTCAGGTAGAAAAATAGCTTGAAAAACAATCAGTTTGAGAGAGTGAGACCTGTTTGCATAATTTGATATTTCTGTTAACTGGATTATCATTGAAATATTATTTTAAAACTCTGAAGGCTTATTAAACTGAACACACAGAACTCCAGTTTCTATTTCCAGGCTTAGATACCCCTCAACTGCTGTCATCATGCTGTTAATTGAATGTTTGTGTGAAGACGATAGCATTTCCAACAGCAAGAGCAAAAACATTGTTCTGAACCCTTTGATTTTGGTCTCTTCTTTTTTTGGGGGTTATATCTAAAGCTGGTTATAACTTTGTTTCTCAGTCTCTACTTAATCTTGGCTTTTGACTTCCTATCTGACAACTTCACTTTGGTGTGTTACTGCTTGTCACTCTGCTTTAATATGTTTTTCTTCAATAACTTCAAACACTGTAGCGGGCTTTCTGGCATCATGAATAAGAGAATGCTTTTAAAATCTAAAGAAAAATGAACAGGGAAAATTAACTCTGAAGAACAGAATCCTCTTGATGTATATTCATCATTTCAAAATGCTGATACCATGCCAGAAAATAGCTACAGTATAACAGGAAGAGTCAAATCTGTAAGATGTGAAAAGACTTAAGTGTAAATAATAAATAGAGGATTCTGCAAAGAAGCAGAAGAGGAAGCAGCAAGAATACTTCTCTCCACCTAGATGACAATATATCTGATGTAACTATATCAGAATTTGGAGTTTATAGATGGCATGAAGCTTCCAAAGGAGGCTTGGACTTAAGTTCAATTAATTTCAGTCATTTTTTTGACTGAACCTCTCAGAATACCTGGACATCCAGACTCAGGTGCATTCACCTGGTTGTTGTTAGTTGCTAAGTCGTGTCTGACTCTTGAGACCCATGGATTGTGGCCCAGTAGACTCCTATGTCCATGGGGTTTCCCAGGCAAGAATACTAGATTGGGTTGCCATTTCCTTGTCCAGGGGATCTTCATGATCCAGGGGATCAAATCCACATCTCCTGCATTGGCAGGTGGATTTCTTTACTGCTGAGCCACCAAGGAAGCCTATTTCATACATAGATGCTAGGAAAATTGAGCAATCTTTGTGAGTCCACTGAGAGAGGACACTGAAAGTTCGCCCCTGGTTTCTACTGGACTTCCCACCAAGTACCTTTTCTTTTTGCTGGTTTTACTCTGTGTTCTTTCACTGCAATAAATCATAAACATGATTACAACAGCTTTTTTGAGTCTTATCAAGTTTATGGCTGATCTTAGGACCAGGAGGATTTGCATAGTAACAAACAATTTTTCTATAGCATTAATAAAGTAACAGACTCCCTATTCCATTTTAAATGCATAATTATCCTCATGTGATTTCTCTCCTTCCTTTGTATTTTCCACTTTTTTTTTTTAACCCATACAGTAAGTGAATCTAGAAAAATCTGACTAGTCTCATATTTTCCTCTTCTCCTTGATGTATCTGGGTAGGAGAGTTGATCTGGATCTGCTTTGTCACAAACATAAATTTCCTTTTATTGATAAACTTATCCTTTATAATTATATTTTGTATTGTGTAGGTAAAGAATCCACCTGCAATACTGGAGCTGCAGGAGACTCAAGTTCAATTTCTGGGTGAGGAAGTCCCCTGGAGGAGGGCATGATAACCCACTCCAGGATTCTTGCTCAGAGAATCCCATGGACAGAGGAGCCTGGCAGGCTATTGTCCATAGGGGCACAAAGAGTCAGACATGACTGAAGCAACTGAGCATGAATGCATGCACACACATATGTAGATAAAATTTTCCCTGAGCTTAAAGCATAAGCCATACACACCAGTCAGGTTTTTAATGGAGCTGTGTACTGGAATATATAGGTTCTTGGAAAGGGACTAGAAAAGTGGTATTTGGATTCCTTTCTACTATTTTCTGTAGTAGTATACCATATGTACAGCTCATTGGTAACCCCAAGAAAAGGAAGAATAATTTGCAGTGGAATATTTTGTCATGAGTTTTCTGGAATCTATATCTTCTAATAATACTTAACACTAATTTTTTAAGTGACAAGGATTCAAAAAATGCTTTAAACTTTGAAAAGTAGAATAGTGCTAATTAGTGCTAGTTAGTTGCAATAGATATGTCATATAGGAAAAGCACTCAGTAGTTTTCTTTTAATTTATTGATTGTGAGAACGAGTGAGTTGGGTGATCTTTCCTCTCCAGCTTGTGGCTTCATGTGTCATTAGACGATTAATCTCTTTGTACTGCAATTTTTCCATCTCCTTGGTAATAATGTTCACATCAGAGGAATACTATGACAAATAGTTTCATATTTTGGGGAAATTATTCCTTCCTATTGGTCTAGACTTAACTGTTGCTTCTTAGTCTGAATATAAATTTCCTTAAAGGAAATAGGTAACAAAACCCAGAAGTAACAGGTATTAGTAGACTTTGTGGGGGGCTATTGTAATGTTGTTTTCTAGGTCCTTATGTTGAGTAACAGGCTGAAATGGTCCTATTTTAGCAACAGACACAGTGGTTCATAAGAGGCAGTGCAGATATGACTGTTTCTTCCATGTGATGCCATACTCAGTCTGGAAGGGACTTGTCTCAAAGCAATGATCATCACAGTGATAACAGTGATAATTGCCATTGCTGTTTTTAAGTCGCTAAGTCATGTATGACTCTTTTGTGACCCCCATGGACTGTATGTAGCCTGCCAGGCTGCTCTCTCCAAAGGAATCTTCCCAACACAGGGACTGAATCCATGTCTCCTGTATTGGAAGGCAGATTCTTTAACACTAAGCCACTAGGGAAGCTCAATGTTAATGCTACTTTTTAATAAGAAAGTATATCCAGAAAAACAAAGCTATTGTCACTATCCCTCAATAACTAAACTTGACAAACTCTAACCCACAACAATGTTTCCTACAAACTCTAAATCACCACCGTGGTAATATAAATCTCTCCTAAATTCACAAATCCCAACCAACTATCTGTACCTATTTGTAGGGTTTACAGTCAGTTCATTATTAGTTTCTTTACGGTCACTTTGACTAAGTTACTGAGTTATTCACCAGGTGATTTTCCTCGTTTGCTTATTTTCAGATGTATGATTCAAATTCACAGAATATATTCTATAGTAGTATTAAGCTTGCTCTACATTTTTGTTTCCCCAAATTTCACCTTCGTCACATTTAACAAATTAAGCAACAGCATGTTCTAATAAAAAATCATTCTTTTATATAACCATTTTGTAAAGATGTACATGGAAGCCAAGCGGAATTTTATAAATATTATGTTAGCAGATAATACTAATGGCATTCTTATCAAATTACATATTTGATATTATCAAATCAGTAAATTTGATAATATTAAAAAATATTACAGGTAATATTATCAAATCAGCAAAATGTATTACTTTTTTTAAACAATCAATATCCAAGCAACAGTTAGAACTGGACATGGAACAACAGACTGGTTCCAAATAGGAAAAGGAGTACATCAAGGCTGTATATTGTCATCTTGCTTATTTAAATTATACGCAGAGTGCATCATGAGAAACGCTGGGCTCAAGGAAGCACAAGCTGGCATCAAGATTGCTGGGGGAAATATCAGTCACCTCAGATATGCAGATGACACCATCCTTATGGCAGAAAGTGAAGAGGAATTAAAAAGCCTTTTGATGAAGGTGAAAGTGGAGAGTGAAAAAGTTGGCTTAAAGCTCAACATTCAGAAAACAAAGATCATGGCATCTGGTCCCATCACTTCATGGCAAATAGCTGGGGAAACAGTGGAAACAGTGTCAGACTTTATTTTTCTGGGCTCCAAAATCACTGCAGATGGTGACTGCAGCCATGAAATTAAAAGACTCTACTCCTTGGAAGGAAAGTCATGACCAACCTAGACAGCATATTCAAAAGCCGAGACATTACTTTGTCAAAAAAGGTCCGTCTAGTTAAGGCTATGGTTTTTCCAGTGGTCATGTATGGATGTGAGAGTTGGACTATAAAGAAAGCTGAGCACAGAAGAATTGATGCTTTTGAACTGTGGTGTTGGAGAAGATTCTTGAGAGTCCCTTGGACTGCAAGGAGATCCAACCAGTCCATCCTAAAGGAGGTCAGTCCTGGGTGTTCATTGGAAGGTTGATGTTGCAGCTGAAACTCCAATACTTTGGCCACCTGATGTGAAGAGCTGACTCATTGGAAAAGACCCTGTTGCTGTGAAAGATTGAGGACAGGAGGAGAAGGGAACGACAGAGGATGAGATGGTTGGATGGCATCATCGAATCGATGGACATGGGTTTGGGTGGGCTCCGGGAGTTGTGATGGACAGGGAGGCCTGGCGTGCTGTGGTTCATGGGGTCGCAAAGAGTTGGACATGCCTGAGAGACTGAACTGAACTGAACTGATCCAAACAAAGATATCCATTATTCCAAATGTTACCTCCTACTCTGTGTTTTTTGTTTTGTTTTCTCTTGTTTTCTTTTTTGTGGTGAGAACTCATAAGAACAGAATTATTTTATCATCATTGCTTTGCATACTCAGTCACTTCAGTTGTGTCTGACTCTTTGTGACCCTATGAACCATAAAATGCCAGGTTTCTCTTTCCATGGGATTCTCCAGGAAAAAATACTGGAGTGTGTTGCCCTCCCCTCCTCCAGGTAATCTTCTTTATGGTCAACTCTCACATCCATATATGACTACTGGGAAAACCATAGCTTTGTCTATACAGACCTTTGTTGTTAAAGTAATGTCTCTGCTTTTTAATATGCTAAGTTACTCACAACTTTTCTTCCAAGGAGCAAGCATCTTTTAATTTCATGGCTGCAGTCACCATTTGCAGTGATTTCAGAGCCCAAGAAAATAGTCTGTCACAGTTTCCATTGTTTCCCCATCTATTTGCCATAAAATGATGGGGCTAGATGCCATAATCTTTGCTTTTTGAATGTGTTTTAATCCAGCTTTTTAACTCTCCTCTTTCACTTTCATCAAGAGGCTCTTTAGTTCTTCTTCACCTTCTGCCATAAGGGTGATGTCATCTGCGTATTTAAGATTATTGATATTTCTCCCAGCAATCTTGATTCCAGCTTGTGCTTCATCAGTCTGGCATTTCGCATGATGAACCCTGTGCATGTTAAATAAGCAGGGTGACAATGTACAGCTTTGATGTACTCCATTCCCAATTTCAAACCAGTCCATTTTTCCATGTCTGATTCTAACTATTGCTTCTTTTTTTTTTTTTTTTTTAATTTTATTTTATTTTTAAACTTTACATAACTGTATTAGATTTGCCAAATATCAAAATGAATCCGCCACAGGTATACATGTGTTCCCCATCCTGAACCCTCCTCCCTCCTCCCTCCCCATTCCATCCCTCTGGGTCGTCCCAGTGCACCAGCCCCAAGCATCCAGTATCGTGCATCGAACCTGGACTGGCAACTCATTTCATACATGATATTTACATGTTTCAATGCCATTCTCCCAAATCTTCCCACCCTCTCCCTCTCCCACAGAGTCCATAAGACTGTTCTATACATCAGTGTCTCTTTTGCTGTCTCGTACACAGGGTTATTGTTACCATCTTTCTAAATTCCATATAAATGTGTTAGTATACTGTATTGGTGTTTTTCTTTCTGGCTTACTTCACTCTGTATAATAGGCTCCAGTTTCATCCACCTCATTAGAACTGATTCAAATGTATTCTTTTTAATGGCTGAATAATACTCCATTGTGTATATGTACCACAGCTTTCTTATCCATTCATCTGCTGATGGACATCTAGGTTGCTTCCATGTCCTGGCTATTATAAACAGTGCTGCGATGAACATTGGGGTACTCGTGTCTCTTTCCCTTCTGGTTTTCTCAGTGTGTATGCCCAGCAGTGGGATTGCTGGATCATAAGGCATGTCTATTTCCAGCTTTTTAAGGAATCTCCACACTGTTCTCCATAGTGGCTGCACTAGTTTGCATTCCCACCAACAGTGTAAGAGGGTTCCCTTTTCTCCACACCCTCTCCAGCATTTATTACTTGTAGACTTTTGGATTGCAGCCATTCTGACTGGCGTGAAATGGTACCTCATAGTGGTTTTGATTTGCATTTCTCTGATAATGAGTGATGTTGAGCATCTTTTCATGTGTTTGTTAGCCATCTTTATGTCTTCTTTGGAGAAATGTCTATTTAGTTCTTTGGCCCATTTTTTGATTGGGTCATTTATTTTTCTGGAGTTGAGCTGTAGGAGTTGCTTGTATATTCTCGAGATTAGTTGTTTGTCAGTTGCTTCAATTGCTATTATCTTCTCCCATTCTGAAGGCTGTCTTTTCACCTTGCTAATAGTTTCCTTTGATGTGCAGAAGCTTTTAAGGTTAATTAGGTCCCATTTGTTTATTTTTGCTTTTATTTCCAATATTCTGCTTCTTGACTTGCATACCAATTTCTCGGGAGACAGGTCAGGTGGTCTGGTATTCCCATCTCTTTAAGAATTTTCCACAGTTTTCTGTGATCCACACAATCAAAGGTTTTAGAGTAGTCAATGAAGTAGAAATAGATGTTTTTTTGTAATCCTTTTGCTTTTTCTATGATCCAACGGATGTTGGCAATTTGATCGCTGGTTCCTCTGCCTTTTCTAAATCCAGCTTGAACATTTGGAAGTTCTCAGTTCACATACTGTTGAAGCCTGGCTTGGAGAATTTTGAGCATTACTTTACTAGTATGTTACTGTTGCTGCTGCTAAGTCGCTTCAGTCCTGTCCGACTCTGTGCGACCCCATAGACGGCAGTCCACCAGGCTCCCCTGTCCCTGGGATTCTCCAGAAAAGAACACTGGAGTGGGTTGCCGAGTGCAATTTTGCGGCAGTTTGAAAATTCTTTGGTATTGCCTTTCTTTGGGATTTGAATGAAAACTGACCTTTTCCAATCCTGTGGCCACTGCTGAGCTTTCCAAATTTCCTGTATTGACAGGCAGGTTCTTTACCACTAGCGCCACCTGTGTAGCCGTGGTGATTGCTTTAGCTATTTATCTTAAATAGATTAACTGTATAATTTGAAAGACACTTCAACTAAGAAATCAAAACCATTATATGTTGTTGGTCTATTGTGGTTTTGCCCAGCTTGTGGTTTTTATCATTAATGTATCAATCAAAGTAGTAACAGTGAGCATTTATTTTGACCTAGTATAATGTATAAAAACATACTTTCTTAACAAGAACATATTAAATAGTAACTCTGGTTATTCAGAGTTTACAGGTGGTTAAACAGAGGTCAAGAACATATAGTTAGCAAGTGACAGAAGTGAGATACTTACCTGAAGTACTCAATTCCTGAAGTAGAAATCTGAACCACTTTCCCATGCTATCTTCTGTTTATTGCCAATTCTATACCTCCTTCCTGGAGAAGGCAATGGCACCCCACTCCAGTACTCTTGCCTGGAAAATCCCATAGATGGAGGAGCCTGGTAGGCTGCAGTCCATGTGGTCGCTAAGAGTTGGACTTGACTGAGTGACTTCACTTTCACTTTTCAGAGAAGGAAATGGCAACCCACTCCAGTGTTCTTGCTTGGAGAATCCCAGGGACGGGGGAGCCTGGTGGGCTGCCGTCTATGGGGTTGCACAGAAATGCTTCTGTTATCTTTTGGAAAATGTTCATTTTTTAATTTCTTAATGCTTTATTTCAAAGTGATTACTCCTTTGGTCTAATAACTCACTGAAAAAATTAAAAAGTTTGTTTTCATGAAATGATATATGAAGACAATTTTCAAAATAATTTAGCATACAAATTTCTTTTGAAATGCCTAATATGCATGAATAATTAGCAAAATCTTTATATGAAAGGCATCTAGAAGTCTTTTATTGCCTTGTGTTATTTCTCAAAATTCTAATTATAACTCTCATGTAAGTACCATAGTTATAGGCATCAACTTTCTTAGTATTCTTACAACTCTGCAATTTTGTAATGGATACATTAAATTTTAATACTTAAATTTGGGCATAACGGAATTTATTATCTAACATTGAAAATTGATTTGCCAATTATGTTCCCTCTGTGTATTTTATTTGATACCAGTGAGGAACAAAGGATAAGCAATAAAGGTATTTCAAAGGAATTTATATTTCAATTAAGTACTTATTGTCTGTCAGAGAATAGGATATGATTTAAAATTTTGATCTCTCATTTGCATGATAAAGTAAAAATAAGTTCTTATTAGTTCTTTCATATTTCAATGATTTTTCCCTCTACCTAAATTTTTGATGGAGAAATCTGTAATTCTGAATGTTCTGGAGCATCTTTTAAATGACACAGCTGTAAAAGACTTCATACTCATGTTTACAACTAAAGCTTTCTTGCTTTATTATAGAAATTTATTAAAATATTCCAAAAATATAACATGATTACACATTAGCTAAGAAAAATACAATTTCTAATTTTTATTCAGGTAATATTATAAAAACAAAACTGATGAATTTTATGTTGTTTATGCTATTTCAAATTGTAAAGATAAGAAGTTGGTGAGTCCACAGAGTTGGGGCTTATTGAATGTTTGTGTGCTAAAGAAACACACACACACACACACATACACACACACACATGCTGCTATAGGTCTATTTAAACACACACCCAAGTTCAAATGTACACATTCATCTGTTTACACATTCATTAGAAAATTTTAATCTATAAAATTTGCTAACTCGTGTGGTAAGTGATAGGAGGTATAGTGAACAAAGGAGCATATTCTATATTTTATTTGAGGAATGTTCATAAAGAAAACTGCACAGGTAAACAGAAAACTACAATTCCAATAAGTGCTTTAGTCTCAGTGGTAGGTGCAGTCATAGGTTCAGATTAAAAGCTTTCTTGGAAAAAGTGACATTTGAAGCTGAGACATTAAGCTAAGTGAAAAGGAAGAAGAGTTCTCCATTCAGAGTGAGCCCAATAATATCCAACGGTTAAGTACTTAGGACTACATTATAAGAAAAATAGTAAACCACTGAAGTACTGTTATAGTGACAAGATAAGATTTACATTTTGAAAATTAATTTCTACTATGGAATGGGCATGGTTTGGAGGCAGGAGGTATGTTTTCCAGTGTTTCTTAATCAGTTGCACTCATTTAAAAGAATGATGAGGATAATTCTGATGAAAATAATGTTAGTGGATAAGGATGAAAATGGAAGATCCTAGAGTTATCAAAAAGAAAGTTGTCAGAAAAGGGTCAGAAATTTGTCCCTCTCATACAGGGAGAGTCAAGAATGATACCCAGTTTTTAGATGGAAGAAATAGATAACCAAGGTGCCAATCCCTAGTAGAAAGAAGACAAGGTAGGATGAATGGATGGAAAATTGTGTGTTTAGTTGAAGTAGACATCCATGCAAGGACTATTAAAGTAGCTGGAAGCTGATATATATGGAAATCTCTGGATCACTTTAGTACCTTAGTAAAGTAATGATAAATTATTTAACTTCTCCAAATAATATGCATTTACTTTGAAGCGATATGCTGCAAATCAAATCAGCTTCTTAGTTATATTTACAAAATCCTCTACACAGAGGGTAAACAAAAAGTATATTGTAACTAATGATAACAATGTTTAGATGTACTATTAGCAACCGTAAAAGATAGCAGTTTTAAAAAAATAACAGGTATAAATATTTTATAAAATAAAAATAGGAAAAATAATCTAATTTTTATAACATTTTTATGAAATCTGCAAAGTTGATTGTATATTAAATCAGTGGGCAACATAAATGAAGATTGATACATTTTGCTGAAGCTAAGCTTCCCTTTGGAGTAAAGTTAATTTGTGATTATAAGTTGCTCTGAATGTTTCTAGTAAATGATACCTACCTAAAATACACTTAATGTTCTGTAGCACCATTTGATGTATTGTTGTTGTTCAGTCTTTAAGTCATGTCCAACTCTTTGTAACCCCATGAACTGCAGCAGGCCAGACTCCTCTGTCCTCTGTCTTGTAAAGTTTGCTCAAACTCATGTCCATTGAGTTGTTGATGGTATCTAACCATCTCATCCTCTACCGCCCTCTTCTCCTTTTGCCTTCAATCTTTTCCAGCTTCGGGGCTGTTTCCAATAAGTAGGCTCTTTTCATCACGTAGCCAAAGTATTGAAGAATCATCTTCAGCAGCAGTTCTCTGATGAATAATCAGGTTGGTTGCTTCAGGATTGACGGGTTTGATCCCCTTGCTCTCCAAGGGAATTTCAAGAGTCTTCTCCAGCACAATTTGAAAGCATCAATTCTTCGGTGCTCAGCCTTCTTTTTGGACCAGTTCTCACATCTGTACATGGCTACTGGAAAAACCATAGCTTTGACTATGTAGATCTTTGTCAGCAAAGTGATATCTCTGCTTTTTAATATGCTGTCTAGGTTTGTCATAGCTTTCCTTCCCAGGAGCATGGATCTTTTAATTTTATGGCTGCAGTCATTATCCACACTTGATTTTGGAGCCCAGGAAAATAAAATCTGTCTCTGCTTCTGCTTTTTTCCTCTTTTATTTGCCATGAAGTAATGGGGCTGGATCAGAGAAGGCAATGGCACCCCACTCCAGTACTCTTGCCTGAAAAATCCCATGGACGGAAGAGCCTGGTAGGCTGCAGTCCATGGGGTCACTTAGAGTCAGACACGACTGAGTGACTTCACTTTCACTTTTCATTTTCATGCATTGGAGAAGGAAATGGCAACCCACTCCAGTGTTCTTGCCTGGAGAATCCCAGGGATGGGGGAGTCTGGTGGGCTGCCGTCTATGGGGTCGCACAGAGTCAGACACGACTGAAGCGACTTAGCAGCAGCAGCAGCAGCAGCAATGGGGCTGGATGCCATGATCTTAGTCTTTTAATGTTGAATTTCAAGCCAGCTTTTTCACTCTCCTCTTTTACCCTCCTCAAGAGGCTCTTTAGCTTCTCTTCACTCTTTGCCATTAGAGTGGTATCATCTGCATACTGAAGCTGTTGATATTTCTACCTGTAGTCTTGATTCCAGCTTGATTTGATGTATATGTGTAATTTTAAAAGGGGCTTCTCTGGTGGCTCAGCAGTAAAGAATCCACCTGCAATGCAGGAGACGTGGGTGCAATCCCTGTGTTGGGAAAATCTGGAGGATAATATGGCAACCCACTCTAGGATTCTTACCTGGATAATCCCACTGAGAGAGGAGCCTCGTGGGCTACAGTCCGTAGGGTCACAAAGAATTGGACGTGATTGAAGCAACTGAGCATGCATGCCTTCATTTAATGTTAATAAATGTTTGAAAACATTATGTTCTTTTATCATTTTATTGAATCTTCAGAGAAATTTTATTAGAAAATTTACGATAGATTATTTTCTGAACTGTGGCTCATGAACTTTATCATGGTGGTATTCATTTGTTTAATTTGACTATCTCAATTAATATTTTCCCCAGAGAATCACCCTTCTTTGCTCTTTCCTTGCCTCTCCTTCTCCAAAAGATCATGCTTAGTCTGCCAAAACTTCCCAAGCCTCTCCAATTATTTCATGTTTCTCATTCATCCCCATTTCCCAGATGGAACAGATGTATCATCTACCAGTTGGTTGAACAGGATTCTAGGCAAAGGAAGCAGTAAAATACAGAAAGGGTAATCCTTCAGTAAACTTTTATTATACATTTATTTCAGTACTATAAAAGTTCTGAAACAGAAATCATATATTCTGACACCAATATCAACAAGTCAATTATTCCATTTTTGCTGAAAATGCTTACCAAACAGATTTTTTCTACACCTAGACAGCCTTATGCTATTTCACATTTTTTAAAAACTTTATTTTATGTATGTATAATTCTCAAGAGGGGAAAGGAAATAATAAACCAAAGCTTCTATTTCAATAATTCTCAGTATAGTTTGAAGACTATCTGAGATGGTGGAATATGAATATAATGATATTGAAATCAGTGATTTTTGCAATGAAACTGCCACCTAAATAAAAGAATGTAAGAAGATAAAAACAAAGAAAAATTTTCTTTGAAACTAAAACTTTGAGTATCAAAAATATTGTGGTTGCTGCAAAAAATAAAATAAAATTAAGCAAGCAATTCCTCAAAAAAATCTCACAGTATAAATTAAAGAAGTTTCTTTGAAGATAAGGTGAGATAAAAATATATGGGAAACCATAAAAAAAAGACAATCTATATAATGGGAGAAAATAATTTGCAATGATGGAACTGACAAGGAATTAATCTCTAAAATATACAAACAGCTCACACAGCTCAATATAAAAAAAGTAAAAAGTGGACAGAATGCCTAAATAGATATTTCTCCAAATAAGATATACAGATGGCCAAAAGGCTCGTGAAAAATGCTCAACATTGCTAAATACTAGAGAAATAAAAATCAAAATTACAAGAAGATATTACCTCATATCAGTCAGAATGAACGTAATCAAAGTCTACAAATAATAAATGCTAGAGAGGGTGTGGAAAAGGAAGCCTCCCACACAGTTGGCGGGAATATAAATTGATACAGCCACTCTGGAGAACAACAGGGAGGTTCCTTAAAATACTAAAAATAGGGCTACCATATGATCTCACATGGAGAAGGCAATGGCAACCCACTCCAGTTACTCTTGCCTGGAAAATCCCATGGACGGAGGAGCCTGGTAGGCTACAGTCCATGGGGTTGCTAAGTCAGACATGACTGAGCAACTTCACTTTCACTTTTCACTTTCATGCGTTGGAGAAGGACATGGCAACCCACTCCAGTGTTCTTGCCTGGAGAATCCCAGGGATGGGGGAGCCTGGTGGGCTGCCGTCTATGGGGTCACACAGAGTTGGACACGACTGAAGTGACTTAGCAACTTAGCAAGCAATGATCTCATAATCTTATTCCTTGGCATACATTTGGAAGAAACCATAATTCTAAAAGACACATGCACCTCAATGCTCATTCATAATAGCTAAGATATGGAGACAAACTAAATGTTCATTGACAGATGAATGGATAAATAAGATGGGTTATATATTCATAGACTATGAATGGAATATTACTCAGCCCTAAAAAGAATAAAATAATGCCATTTGCAGCAAGATGGATGGACTTAGACATTATCTTACTAAATGAAGTAAATCAGACAGAGAAAGAAAATTACCATATGATATAATTTGCATGTGGAATATAAAAAATTATACAAATGAAGTTATTTACAAAATAGAAATAGGCTCATAGACAGAAAACAAACGTATGGCTATCAGAGTGGAGAGGGTGGGGGGAAGGGATAAATTAGAAATTTGGGAGTAACAGATATATACTACTATATATAAAACAGATTAACAACACGACTTAATAGCACAGGGAACTATACTCAATCTTTGAAATAGCCTAGATGGAAAAATCATCTGATTATATATATATATATATATGTGTGTGTGTGTGTGTGTATATATATACATATATATGAATCACATTGCTGTACATCTCAAAGTAACACAATGTTGTTGTCAACTATACTTCAAAAAAAAATTAAATTTAAAAACCCTGGTATAGTTTACAGCTATCTCCTCACAAATCTTGAGAGTAATATTGAATCAAAGACTTTTCAACACAAAGCAAGGGAGGAAATACTTGCAAATAATATATCTGATAAGAAATTTTTATTGTTAATATATAAAAAACTTGCAGCTGATTAATAAAAAGACAAATATCCAAATTTAAAAATAGGCAGAGACTCTGAATAGACATTTCTTCAAAGTAGAATTAAAATGTCAAAGAAACACATGATAAGATAGTCAATATAATTAGCTATCAGAGAATTTAAAATTAAAACCACAAAAAACACATTTTACACCCTCTAGAATGGCTCTAGTCAAAAAGCCAGGCAGTAAAAAGACTTTTTGGGCATACAGAGAAACTGGAAAGCTTGTACATTGCTGGAATATAACATGCTACAGTCACTCTGGTAAAAACTTCAATTTTTGACTATAGTCACCACATAAACCAGTAATTTCATTTCTATATATAGTTGAAGAATTAAAAAGTCATGTTCAGGCCAAACATTATCCATGAATATTCACCACACAATTACTCATAATAGCCCAAAGTGGAAAAAACTCATATATTCATCAGAGAATGGATTAATATTTGATATAGCCATAAAAACATGAAAAAACATGAAAACATAACATTAAGGATAAGCAGTCAGTTACAAGTATATGCTAAATGCAAGCAATCAGTTATATACCAATATATATTTCCTGATTACACTGATATGAGATGTCCATAAGAGACATATTTCTAGAGACAGAAAATAAATTAATGGTTGCTATAGACTAGTGATTCCCTGGTGGCTCAGACAGTAAAGAATCATAATAGCCCATTCTGCTTCGTTGACTATGCTAAAGCCTTTGACTATGTGGATCACAGCAAACAGTGGAAAATTCTTAAAGAGATGGGAACAAAGATCACCTGACCTGGCTTCTGAGAAACCTGTACACAAGTCAAAATAACAATTTAAACCAGACACGAAACAACAGATTGGTCCAAAACTGGGAAAGGAGTATGACAAGGCTGTATACTGTCGCCCTGCTTATTTAACTTATATGCAGATTACGTCATGCAGAGTGCCTGGCTGGATGAATCACAAGCTGGAGCAAGATTGCAAGGAGAATTATCAACAACCTCAGATATGCAGATAATACCACTCTAATGGTAGAAAGTGAAGAACCTCTTAATGAGAGAGAAAGAGGAGAGTGGAAAAGCTGTCTTGAAGCTTAACATTCAAAAAACAAAGATCATGGCATCCAGTCCCATCACTTCATGGCAAATAGAAGAGGAAAAAGTAGAAGCAGTAATATTTTCTTGGGCTCCAAAATCACTAAACAGTGTGACTGCTGCCATGAAATTACAAGACACTTTGCTCCTTGGAAGGAAAGCTATCAGAAACCTGAAGAGTATATTAAAAAGCAGAGACATCACTTTGATGGCAAAGGTCCATATAGTCAAAGCTATGGTTTTTCCAGGAGTCATGTACAGATGTGAGAGTTAGACCATTAAGAAGGCCAGGCACTGAAGAATTGATGCTTTCAAATTGTGGTGCTGGAAAAGACTCTTGTGAATCCCTTGGAGAGCAAGGAGATCAAACCTGTCAATCCTGAATATTCATTGGAAAGACTGATGCTGAAGCTGAAGCTGAAGCTCCAATACTTTAGCTAGCTGATTTGAAGAGCTGACTCACCGGAAAAGACTCTGATACTGGGAAAGACTGTGGACAGGAGAAGGGAGTGACAAAGGATGAAATGGCTGGATAGCATCAGCCACACAATGGACAGGAGTTTGAGCAAACTCTTGGAGATAGTGAAGGACAGGGAAGCTTGGTGTGCTGCAATCCATGGGGTTGCAATGAGTCAGACATGACTTAGCAACTGAACAACAACAACAGCAGCTCAGGGTCAAAATATATTAGCATTTCTGTTTTATTTTTACTTATTGTTTCACTTTTGTTTTCTCTCTGTTATTTTTTTCTCAGTATAATTCTATTTTTTTCAACATTGAAGCTGGGTATCTAAAAACAATACTTTAACAATGCCATCTAACACCATTGTTTTGAAGTGTGACAGATTAATGTGATTTTTTTTTCAATTTAGTCACATTAATTATATGCTGTGAAGACTAAAGTGGAGTGAGATTTCATATGGTATAATACACAGCATTAGAATGAGAATATCTGTCTCTCATGTTACTTGAAGATAAAAATGATTGACTGCAAGTTGTTTTTTACTGGAGTGGGTCGCCATGCCCTTCTCCAGGGGAATCTTCCTGGCTGAAGGGATCGAACCCAAGTCTCCTACATTAGCAGCAGATTCTTTAGCAGCAGACACAGGGGAAGCTGAGGCAATATGAAAATTTTATTAAAGTCTGGGCATTTTTGATAACCATTCAGTGCTCATGAGATGAACTGAATCTCTTAGAATGTTAAAATTTTCTAAGTGTAAGTCAGCAAGCTCAAGGAATTCCAGTTGAGTGGTTAGGACTCTGTGCTTTCACTGCATGCGGGACAGGTTTGATTCCAGGTCAAGGAACTAAGATCCTGCATGCCAAGTGGTGCAACCAGAAAACAAACAAACAAACAAACAAAAAACAATGATAAGCTAAAATTGATGATAGAAGTCATTTTTTGGCTTGCCTACCTGCTTATTTAACTTATATGCAGAGTACATCATGAGTAACTATTAGTGGAAACATACATGCTGTGGAACCATACATGCTAATATATATAAATACTCCACATTCTTCAATTCATATCTTCAAACCATCATTTTTCAATTAAGTCATTGAGAGACATACAAATATTGCAGCCTCCTTGATGAAGCAAGCCTAAATTCCCATGTGTGCCCCTTTACATAAACATTGCACTGAAATTGTCAACATAGAAACAAGCTGTGTTAGTTTGCATTCTTCACAGAAACAGAACCAATAGGAGATCTCTATGTGTCTGTCCAACTATCTATTAAGGAAGCTGAGAAATCTCACAAACTGTAGTTGGTAGGTATAGTTTCAGTTCAAGTTCAAAGACTTGAAACCTGTTTCAGCAAATTCCAGGATAATTCTGAGCTCAAAGGCAGGAGAAGACTGATGGCCAAGCTTGAAGACAGGAAGAAAGTAAATTTTCCCTTCAGTTCAGTTCAGTCACTCAGTTGTGTCCAACTCTTTGAGATGCCATCAGTCACAATATGCCAGGCCTCCCTGTCCATCACCAACTCCTGGAGTTCACTCAGACTCATGTCCATCCAGTCGGTGATGCCATCCAACCATCTCATCCTCTGTTGTCCCCTTCTCCTCCTGCCTCCAATCCCTCCCAGCATCAGAGTCTTTTCCAATGAGTCAACTCTTTATATGAGGTGGCCAAAGTAGTGAAGTTTCAGCTTCAGCATCATTCCTTCCAAAGAAATCCCAGGGCTGATCTCCTTCAGAATGGACTGGTTGGATCTCCTTGCAGTCCAAGGGACTCTCACGAGTCTTCTTCAACACCACAGTTCAAAACCATCTATTCTTTGGTGCTCAGCCTTCTTCACAGTCTAACTCTCACATCCATACATGACTACTGGAAAAACCATAGCCTTGACGAGAAGGACTTTTGTTGAAAAGTAATGTCTCTGCTTTTCAATATGTTATCTAGGTTGGTCATAACTTTTCTTTCAAGGAGTAAGCGTCTTTTAATTTCATGGCTGCAGTCACCATCTGCAATGATTTTGGAGCCCAAAAAAATAAAGTCCAACACTGTTTCCACTGTTTCCCCATCTATTTGCCATAAAGTGATGGGACCAGATGTCATGATCTTAGTTTTCTGAATGTTGAGCTTAAGCCAACTTTTCACTCTCCTCTTTCACTTTCATCAAAAGGCTTTTTAGTTCCTCTTCACTTTCTAACATAAGAGTGGTGTCATCTGCATATCTGAGGTTATTGGGATTTCTCCCGGCAATCTTGATTCCAGCTTGTGCTTCTTCCAGCCCAGCCCTTCTCATGATGTACTCTGCATATAAGTTAAATAAGCAGGGTGACAGCCTTAACATACTCCTTTTCCTATTTGGAACCAGTCTGTTGTTCCGTGTCCAGTTCTAACTGTTGTTTCCTGACCTGCATACAGGTTTCTCAAGAGGCAGGTCAGGTGGTCTGGTATTCTCATCTCTTTCAGAATTTTCCACAGTTTATTGTGAGCCACACAGTCAAAGGCTTTGGTATAATCAACAAAGCAGAAATAGATGTTTTTCTGGAACTCTCTTGCTTTTTCCAAGATCCAGTGGATGTTGGCAATTTGATCTCTGGTTCCTCTGCCTTTTCGAAAACCAGCTTGAACATCTGGAAGTTCATGGTTCACATATTGCTGAAGCCTGGCTTGGAGAATTTTGAGCATTACTTTACTTAAGGCAATGCCAAAGAATGCTCAAACTACCGCACAATTGCACTCATCTCACACGCTAGTAACTAAGGATTTGCTCAGTTGTGTCTAACTCTTTGGGACCCTGTGGACTGTAGCCCACCAGGCTCCTCCATCTATGGGATTCTCCAGGCAAGAGTACTAGAGTGGGCTGCCATTTCCTTCGCCAACACGCTAATAAAGTAATGCTCAAAATTCTCCAAGCCAGGCTTCAGCAATACGTGAACCATGAACTTCCAGATGTTCAAGCTGGTTTTCAAAAAGGCAGAGGAACCAGAGATCATATTGCCAACATCCTCTGGATCATGGAAAAAGCAAGAGAGTTCCAGAAAAAAACATCTATTTCTGCTTTGTTGACTATGCCAAAGCCTTTGACTGTGTGGCTCACAATAAACTGTGGAAAATTCTGAAAGAGATGGGAATACCAGACCACCTGATCTGCCTCTTGAGAAATTTGTATGCAGGTCAGGAAGCAACAGTTAGAACTGGACATGGAACAATAGACTGGTTCCAAATAGGAAAAGGAGTACGTCAAGGCTGTATATTGTCACCCTGCTTATTTAACTTATATGCAGAGTACATCATGAGAAACACTGAACTGGAAGAAACACAAGCTGGAATCAATATTCCAGAAAGGAATATCTGGGAGAAATCTCAATAACCTCAGATATGCAGATGACACCACCCTTATGGCAGAAAGTGAAGAGGAACTAAAAAGCCTCTTGATGAAAGTGAAAGTGGAGAGTGAAAAAGTTGGCTTAAAGCTCAACATTCAGAAAACGAAGATCATGGCATCCGGTCCCATCACTTCATGGGTAATAGATGGGGAAACAGTGGAAACAGTGTCAGACTATTTTTCTGGGCTCCAAAATCACTGCAGATGGTGACTGCAGCCATGAAATTAAAAGACGCTTACTCCTTGGAAGGAAAGTTATGACCAACCTAGATAGCATATTCAAAAGCAGAGACATTACTTTGCCAACAAAGGTCCGTTTAGTCAAGGCTATGGTTTTTCCTGTGGTCATGTATGGATGCGAGAGTTGGACTGTGAAGAAGGCTGAGCGCCGAAGAATTGATGCTTTTGAACTGTGGTGTTGGAGAAGATTCTTGAGAGTCCCTTGGACTGCAAGGAGATACAACCAGTCCATTCTGAAGGAGATCGTCCCTGGGATTTCTTTGGAAGGAATAATGCTAAAGCTGAAACTCCAGTCCTTTGGCCACCTCATGCGAAGAGTTGACTCATTGGAAAAGACTCGGATGCTGGGAGGGATTGGGGGCAAGAGGAGAAGGGGACGACAGAAGATGAGATGGCTGGATGGTATCACTGACTCGATGGACGTGAGTCTGAGTGAACTCCGGGAGTTGGTGATGGACAGGGAGGCCTGGCGTGCTGCGATTCATGGGGTCACAAAGAGTCGGACACAACTGAGCAACTGATATGATCTGATCTGATTACTTTACTAGCATGTGAGATGTTTTTGTTCTATACAGGCCTCCAATAGATAGGCAAGGTCCTTACATTAGGGAAGGCAACTTGCTTTACTCAGTCTTCTGAAGCAAATGTTAAACTCATCCAGAAACAGTCATATAGCCACACTTAGAATCACCTTTGACCAAGTATCAGGGCACACTGTGATCCAGTCAAGTTGACAGATACAATTAACAAGTTCTAATAATACCTCCAGCAGTTAATTAATCATTTTGTCACTAACTCATCACTATCCATTTTGTAGGCTTCCCTGGTGGCTCAGTGGTAAAGAATCTGCCTGCAGTGCAAGAGATGCAGGAGACATGGGTTCTTTCCTTGGGTCCAGAAGATCCCCTCGAGGAGGGCCTAGCAACCCACTTCAGTATTCTTGCCTGAGAATTTCATGGACAGAGGAGTCCAGTGGGGTCACACAGAGTCAGACACGACTGAAGCAACTTAGCATCCACACACACACGTCCATTTCACAGATTATAACTGTATTGATATTAATGTAATTCTACTCTGTCTTGATTCCCTTCCTTTATTGATGGGTAATTATTCCCTTCCAACAGCAGATTTTACAGTCAGAACTTTAAGCAAAAAAAGGGGAAATCTATCATGGTTTAGCTCCTTTCTCCCTTTGTATTCCCATTTTAAAGCTTAAGTGACCTCCAGATAGAAAATTCCTTTCATTGCATTCAAATAGATTTCCACTGAGTTTGTGCTCTGTTTGTATGGTCCCTTGAAGCTTGGGCCTGGTGCACTGGGATGACCCAGAGGGATGGTATGGGGAGGGAGGTGGGAGGGGGGTTCAGGATGGGGAACACGTGTACACCCGTGGCGGATGCATGTTGATGTATGGCAAAACCAATACAATATTGTAAAGTAAAAAATAAATTAATTAATTAAAAAAAAAGAGGTGAATTAAGCCTAGGACAGCTATAAAAGTATTGTCTTTGATGTTCCAAAAAGAAGTGCCCTGGTCAAGGCTGTCAAACAGGCAAAGTTTATCTTGGAGGCACTGATCATTCTGTTATCCAAAATAGAGCCATGGAGACAGTCATTTTAAAGCCAAAAGACTTGGCTTCAGATGATAGTTTTTTCAATTTTTAGCTTGCTCAAGTAACATAACCTCTCTGAACTGCATTTTTTTTCCTTCTAAAAACTCTTGCACAGTTATTGTGAAATTAAGTGTGTGAAATGCCAAGTTATCCAAACCTCATTCTCAAACAGAATCAAGTTGAATGTTCATGAAACATATATTTAAAGAGAACAGTGTTGAACCGACTAAGATGAGAAGATTTGCAATTTGTTTCCTCTACTCTTTCCTTTTTGCCTTCCCAAAATTAATCTCTCTAATGGTTTTCCCTCCTTAAATTTTCCAATGTAAGAGTTTTTGATACTGTTTTCTGGAATTCAGAGAATGACTTCACATCTCTATGATTATACACAGACTAAATAAGTTATGTGTAAAGGAAACAGAGAAAAAATATTTTGAATAAAACTATGAAAATACAAATCTTAAAGTATTTCTATATTCCAACTTACAATAAAATATTTATTTTTATAATGTTAAGAGAGAGTCAAACCAGGAAACTATTTAGGAATAATGAAATTCATAATATACAGCATTGTTATTATAATAGGATGTCAGAAATGTGGAATTTCAGACCACACCCCAGCTTTCTGAATCAGGATCTTTGTTTTAATAAGATCCCCTAAGTGATTAATATTCACATTAGAGTCTGAGAAGCCCTACAGTAGAAGATTTTATAAAATGTGAAGATGCTTATGTCAAAATGTGGAAATTTCTTTCCCTGAGAATACTTTGCCCTGAGATGTGGCATTGCTTACCCCTCTAGTCTCTTAACATTATGAATTCAACGGATTATGTGGTGATTCTTTAGTAGGCTGATTTCTGTTATGACCACTTAAACACAAAGTTTTCTGAAGTAGTTACAGCTATAACATAGAAATGAAGGGGTCCTGGGGTAATGGCTCCTCCAAGACAAGATGACTTTCTTCGACCTGTTAACAATTTTCTCTTTCACATCCACCATATGTTAGAACATAACATATTAACAATGTTCTAATTTATGCTACTATTTCTGATAATTTATCTCTTACTGAATACTTGTAACAAGTAAATTTAAGTTATGGGATATTCTTATTTCATTGTTATAGTTGGGTAAAATGATTCTTCATGCAAAAAGGAAAAATGGTTGCTTGAGGAGGCCTTACAAACCTGAGGAAAGAAAAGAAGTGAAAGGCAAAGGAAAGATATACCCATCTGAATGCAGAGTTCCAAAGAATAGCAAGGAGAGGTAAAAAAGCCTTCTTAAGTGTTCAGTGCAAAGAAATAGAGGAAAACAATAGAATGATAAAGATGAGAGATCTCTTCAAGAAAATTAGAGATACCAAGGGAACATTTCATGCAAAGATGAGCACAATAAGGGACAGAAATGCCATGGACCTAACAGAAGCAGAAGATATTAAGAAGTAGTGGCAAGAATACACAAAAGAACTATACAAAAAAGATCTTAATAACCCAGAAAACCATGATGGTGTGATCATTCACTTAGAGCCAGACAAACTGGAGTATGAAGTCAGGTGGACTAGAGGCAGCATCACTACAAACAAAGGCTGTGGAGGTGATGGAATTCCAGCTGAACCTTTTCAAATCCTCAAAGATGATGCTGTGAAAGTGCTGCACTCAATATATCAGCAAATCTGTAAAACTCAGCAGTGGCCACAGGACTGGAAAGGTGAGCTTTTATTCCAATCCCAAAGAAAGGCAATGCCAAAGAATGTTCAAACTACTGCATGATTGCACTCATTTCACACACTAGCAAAGTAATGCTCAAAATTCTTAAGTGATGCTTCAACAGTATGTGAACTGAGAACTTCCAGATATTCAAGCTGGGTTAAGAAAAGACAGAGGAAGCAGAGATCAAATTGCCAGAATCCATTGGATCATAGAAAAAGCAAGTGTAAGAATGAGAGTCGTTCAGTTGTGTCCAACTCTTTGCCACCTCATGGATTATACAGTCCATGGAATTCTCCAGGCAAGAATTCTGGAGTGGGTAGCCTTTCCCTTCTCCAATGGATCTTCCCAAACCAGGGATTAAACCCAGGTCTCTGGCATTGAGGCAGATTCTTTACCAGCTGAGCCACAAGGGAGGTCCAGAAAAAGCAAGAGAATTGCTAAAAATATTTACTTCTGCTTCACTGACTATGCCAAAGCCTTGACTGCGTGGATCACAACAAACTGTGAAAAATTCTTAAAGTGATGGGAATACCAGACTACCTGATCTGCCTCCTGAGAAATATGTATGCAGGTAAAGAAGCAACAGTTAGAACTGGACATGAAACAATGGATTGGTTCCAATTTGGGAAAGGAGTATGTCAAGATTTATATTGTCACCCTTTTAACTTCTATGCAGAGTACATCATGAGAAATGCTGGGCTGGATGAAGTACAAGCTGCAATCAAGATTATCAGGATATTAATAACCTCAGATATGCAGATGACACCACCCTTATGGCAGAAAGCAAAGAGGAACTGAAGAGCCTCTTGATGAAAGTGAAAGAGGAGGGTGAAAAAGCTAGCTTAAAACTCAACATTCAAAAAACGAAGATCATGGGATATGGTCCCATCACTTCATAGAAAATAGATAGGTAAACAATGGAAATAGTGACAGACTCTATTTTCTTGGGCTCCAAAATCACTGCAGATGGTGACTGCAACTATGAAATTACAAGACCTTTGCTCCCTGGAAGAAAAGCTATGATCAACCTAGACAGCATATTAAAAGGCAGAGACATTACTTTGCTGACAAAGGTCTGTCTAGTCAAAACTATGATTTTTCCAGTAGTCATGTATGGATGTGAGAGTTGGACCGTAAAGAAAGCTGAGTGCTGAAGAATTTGTGCTTTTGAACTGCAGTGTTGCAGAAGACTCTTGAGAGCACCTTGGGCAGCAAGGACATTGAACCTGTCAATCCTAAAGGAATCAGTCCTGAATAGTCATTGGAAGGACTGATGCTGAAGCTCAAATACTTTGGCCAACTGACACAAAGAGCTGACTCATTAGAAAATACCATTTAGCTGAGAAAGATTGAAGGCAGGAGAAAGTGAAAGTGAAAGTGAAGTCGCTCAGCCATGTCCAACTCTTTGCGACCCATGGACTGTAGTCCCCAAACTCTTCCGTCCATGGGATTCTCCAGGCAAGAATACTGGAGTGGGTTGCCATTTCCTTCTCCAGGGGATCTTCCTGACCCAGGGATCAAACACAGGTTTCCCACATTGCAGGCAGACGCTTTAACCTCTGCACCACCAGGGAAGCCCTTAAATACAAGTATACAGTCTCTCAGAAAACCTCCTATAGAGACACAGAACTTCAGATCCAAGTACTAACATCAAAGATTTCAAAGGGAGGAAAGGAAGCCAGGTTGAAAGAAGAAGGGGGGAGGAGGCGGGAGAGGGGGGTGAAAGGGGTGGACTTACAGACGTCTCCTGCCACCTACAGATACCCAGGCATTATGGGACTTTTCCCTGGGCCTCCAGAGAAGGGAGGACTGGAACTCTGCCCTACCAGAAATCAGACCAGACCAGATCCAGAATTTGAGTTCTCTGCCAAGAGGAGGTGATTAGTCTCCAATCCTCAGCTCAGGCTGAGGGCCCTTCAACCAGATTCCTGCGTCCAGGACCGGGGGTCTAGAAAAACAGGGAAGGATAGGAAGGGTTAAGGAGAGGAAAGAGAGAGGGAAGGAGAGAGAGGTCAATAAATTCTCTTGTTCCTTACTGGTCGGGGCACTCTGGCCAGTTGTCCGCGTCAGGAGGAGACCAGGGACAAAAGGGTCCCAGTTGCGGCCGCTGGGTCTGGTCCATTGGCAGGCAAGCTGGCCCCTGAGTACCCAGAGTGGTCAGGATGTCAGTCTCAGCAAAGAAGAGTCCCTGCCCGAGTCGCCATTTGTTGCAGGAAGGCGGACCCCTTCCAGGGCCCAAAACTGGGCTCTTATCTAATGCTCGGAAATGAATTGTCCGAGGAGACACATGTGCTGACAAAGCAAGAGATTTTATTGGGAAAGGGCACCTGGGTGGAGAGCAGTAGGGTAAGGGAACCCAGGAGAACTGCAGGAGAAGAAGGGGACAATAGAGGACAAGATGGTTGGAGGGCATCACCGACTCAATGGATACGAATTTGAGGAAGTTCCAGGAGATGGTGAAAGATAGGGAAGCCTGGTGTGCTGCAGCCCATTGGTTTGCAAAGAGTTAGGCATGCCTGAGCTACTGAACAAAAACAATAATGATTCTTCATTAAAATATACCATAAACAAGTAAGCAAGTTTGGGAAATATTTGAGAATTAGTCATATATTTGTATATTTAAAAAGATATCACATAAATTCATACAACATACATACAAATACATACAAACATACAATGAAAAATATCTTTATGTTCTTAGTTTCATGGTCAAGTACAAAGTTATTCCATATATATATATATATATATATATATATAACCTCATTCTTGACTCTGCTTCTAGAATTAATTTTCATTGAAAGAAATTATCTGAATGATGAGCAGAGGTTAAACAGAGCACTCTGGATGAATACTGATTACTGTTTAGAACTGAAGGGGTCAGGATGTGGTGTCTGTATTTTTTCTCTAGCTATCATTTTAAAATAATTGAAGAATGACAAAAAGCAAATTAAAATATTTGGAGTACTACATGGTATGATAAATAAATAAGAAATAAGGATGCCTGAAATGATTTTAGGAGAAGGCAATGGCACCCCACTCCAATACTCTTGCCTGGAAAATCCCATGGACAGAGGAGCCTGGTAGGCTGCAGTCCATGGGGTCGCTGAGGGTCGGACACGACTAAGTGACTTCACTTCCACTTTTCACTTTCCTGCATTGGAGAAGGAAATGGCAACCCACTCCAGTGTTCTTGCCTGGAGAATCCCAGGGATGGGGGAGCCTGATGGCCTGCTGTCTATGGAGTCGCACAGAGTCAGACACGACTGAAGTGACTCAGCAGCAGCAGCAGAAATGATTTTAATAATATATTATATATCTTCTAATATTCTTACTAGTTTAATTGGGTTCTTTTGTAATTTTCTATAAGATTATAGCTATCAATTTTAATTTTCATTTTTAAAATTACATCTATTTAAACTTAACAGGCAAAGCTAGGACATTAGAGGTTAAGTTAGTTATAATATAAATCTGTGCATTTTTTTTTCAAGTGAATGTTTTTTAATTGATACATTCTTTGGAAAATTACCAAAGTATGAGCATTTTTTCCTTCCCACTGGGAAAATGCTCATAGTAAAACGCATTCTATTTTATCTCATACATACATCACATATGAAATCTAACAAGAGAAGATGAAAGGTCACTTAGAGATATTCATGACACATCAATTAGAGTATTAATATGCAAAGGAAGCTTTCCATTTTAGAAATCTGAAAAAACTTCTGAGCAATGTTTGAATATTATAGATCTTATTTAACCCATTACATCGAAGAGACTCTGGGACTCTGGGTTATCAGAATTACTTATATTAGTGAATAGTTCAGTGGTAAAATAAACTAAAATGCAATGTTTAAAGTGAATTTTTTCTTTCAAAAAATAACTTGAATAGTATAATAAATGTCTACAGAAGAATAAAGTTACCAATTTCAAATTGAAATTAAAGGTGAATCTGATAATTCTTACCATGTTATTATATATCCTTTTTTATCTATTCATTTACATATCAATAAGGAGAAATACATATAAAATGGTATAGCTTTTAAACAATTTACACAAATGCTATAAAATGTCTGTATTGTTTTATATTTTATCATTATTATATAATTAATTCCTGCATGCGCACACACACACACACACACACATACACAAACACACACAAGTAATCCTAAACAGTTTGGAAATTTTGGAGTATGAGTTAGTCTAAAACTCGTTAACATACTAAGTCTGAATCATTCTTAAGTGTATGTTTATATTACATACATTTAGCAAAAGAAAATATTTTGGTTCAAAGAAATAAGGAATCATATAGTTAATAATTTAATACAAAGTCAATTAAATATTTTGCTTTTAATATGTTATTTTCTATTTTATGCTGTCAGATAACATTTTATTACTGGGCTATTTGAAGGACCATTGTTTGCCCAAGGAAAATTAAATATAAAGTAGTATTCTTGATTTTTATTTTCCTTCACCATGTAATACTATCCAACATAATTATGTTGCTGTCTATTCTGTATACACATATCTTCCTTCCCTTAGGACTTATGCCATAATTTATAGGATTTAATTTTATTTTATTTTACTATTATGGTACCCAGAAGGGACTCTTTGGGCTATTTTAATAGATTAATAAAAGCATTCTTCATCAACTTACCATCTGCTAGCTTGTCAATTTCATCTTACCTATGCACACTGAAGTACTACAGGGCTTATAAAATCTTAACAGCAGAGTCAATTTTGGCACACAATAATCATGATTCTTTTCTTCCTTTTTCTAATCATTGTCTACAGAAGTGATAGTGTTCCCTCCTAGGGACCTGAAATAAACACACTCAAGCATGAGTGTTGACAGAACACAACCACAGAAAAATCCCCCTTTTTTTAATGTGATCTAGAAGAACTGTATATATATAGAGAGAGATCTTTAAAATAGACTAATTCTGTATGGTATTTAAGTTTCATAAGCAAATCTGGTTGCTCCTCTAATCTGAAAAATCTACATTATAGAAATTCTTTAACATGGTTAACATTTGTTAACAAATGTTTTATTTGACTGCCAGCCATTTCGCTTTAAATATGTGTGAATATCGACAAATAGGTTTAACATAGTTTATCAGTTCTTTCTCCATACAAATAGGTCTTATAAAATAATCATTAGCAAATTATAAAAATAAACAAAATTATTGAAAAAAATCATATAATGGAGATTTTGTGTTCTTGATTTAATATTCTTTATTTTTCCTTTTTTTATTTTTATGTATTGTTCTAAGATATATCTAGATTTTATTTTTTCTTTTTGAATCACTACATTTTCTAAGTAAGATATTATTTTTGAGAAAAATGATGTTAGTTCTCTACATCAAGGCAGAAGTACAAATATTATCCAAATTAGACAGAAAAAAGAAGGCAGACATGCAAAAATACATGTAAAAGATGCTGTATTCATACACAAAATTGTATTTACACACTAATATTTTAGCTTATTCATGAAATTTATAATTATGTTATTTAGAATATTTCTTATAGTAACTTTAGCTTTAAATTTAAAAACAGATATACTGGGTTTGTCAAAAAATTCATTTTTGTTTTCCATAACATCTAATGGAAAAATCCAAACAAACTATTTGGCCAAGAAATACAAAGTAGTTTCTCCTCATTATTCAAAAATTAAATAAAAATCATATTAAAATCTTAAATTGTATTATGTATCTGTTTTCTAATATATCTTTGGCACTATTTTGACAGAATACATTTAGATCATATCTCTGTTTTTATAGAAATAAATTCTTAATCAAAATATTTATAAATTTTCTTAAAATTTGTGATATATCTATTGTATGTGTGATGAAAAATAAGTAATGCTTAAAACCTGAAATAATACTTATTTGTCAAAAAAGTCTATAATTCCATAACAAAGCAATAAATAGCTATACTTAAAATGTAAAACGCTTCTACATATATATGAGATTCAAAAGGGAATGTTTATGAAATAGTTTGGTGATACACTTGAAAATAAAATGTTATTTTTAACTAGTTTTTGATTAATTATTATCAAACATATTCTCTTATTGTTTCATGTAAAAAATAAGTGGATAACATCTAATTGAACTTTTACTACAACAGACTTTATTCTTTGTAAAGATAGTCTCTTTGAATAATTCCCATTTGAAACAAGTACCTATTTCAAATAATCTATAGTTAACCTCCTTTTATATCTACATTGAGATATCTTCTGTATATCTTAAAATTTTTTCCAAATAAATCACAAACCTGTTCTAGGAAGTCACTGATTGTGTGAGCACGTATTCTAAGAAAGTGGTATAGTGTTGTGTGGCAATGTTATTGTCCCTTTTATCTTCATTGTGAATAGTAGTCAGATAGCATATCACCTAGGATATCGGGAGGCACACCCACTTTCAAAATGCCATCCAATCCCACAGGAAAAGAGGGTAAAACATAATGAGCCCTGTTCATCTGGATGCCATCTTCAATATGAAATTGAAGGACTTTGATTTAGAGGTGGATAAGGAGCTGATTATGCAGATGAAGGTCAAGGAGTTTACTTCTCTTTTCCTATACACCTGCTGAGAGGTAGTGGGATATTATAATTATATAATAGGTATTTTAGAATCATGAGTTTAGGATTAAAATCTAAATTTGGCTTTAAATCATGATTCTCTAATCATTAACTGTGTGATATTACTGCTCTAATTTTCATTTTTCTTCTTTTGAAAATAGGACACATTTTTGTGTGTTGCAAATCAGATGGTGCATGTTAAACCATCTAATAGAAAATGCATTGAGTTCACTACTTATGCTACATTTTCCTAAATTGATTCTTTGTAGATCACAGCAAACACATACTGGAATTTGTATCACAAATGTTTCACCAGCAGTTTGATATTTTTCTACATACTCATTTTACTTTGTAATATATATGATTGAGTTAATATTTAAATGAAGTTCTAACTTCTCTCCTTGGAGTAAGACAATTTCTTCTGGAATATGTATACATCCTTGGTGATTAACATAAAATGTCTCATTTAATTTACTCAATGTAAGCTAAGTGTGTTTTTTTTTTTTTCTTTTTCTGGATTTTCTTATGAGGAAGCTAACAGTAGAGATGAAATAATGTGCCCAAGTTCACACAGACAATAAGCGATGGAGACCAGATCTGAAGAGAGGTGGAACACAATTTTCTGACTTCAGATATAAGAACACAACGTATGATACTGAGAAAACATCCTTACAGTTATTGTGGAATTACAAAATATCATGAGGATTTTCCATCTAAGCCTCCCAGAAAAGTTTACTTCCTTTTGCCCCATCAAAGTAATCATTCAAATTTTGTTTCCACCTGCCAATTATAGTCACTCTTTCTAGTATTGTTCCTAGTTCAGTGATGGCCATACTAGCCTTTGAGCCAGAGAAAACTACGTCTGCTACTGATGTCCTCCTAGGTGAGAATAGATGGAATTCCATCTATTATGAATTCTTCATTGTTACTGGAGACTTTGGTGTCCATCCTGCTTTGTCCACCTGCCCCTGCTATTAGTCTCTAGTTAATTCTTTTTTAGTTTTAATTATGAATATTCTACATGCTTTTGTCCTACGTGTACAACACACAAGTTAAACTGATCTGATGAATATAAAATAAAAATGAAAATCTACGGCTCACCACCTCCCATTTCATTTCCCAGAAATAACTGCTGCTGCGTCTGTTGTTTATAGTGATTACAGCCACTCTTTCCATGGGTAATGCATTTCTCTCCTTGCTGATAATTTAAAAATGGAATATAAAGTGTATGAAACACCCTGCAGACAACTCTCATATATTTAATATGGCCATTTTCAGTGACACTCCTATCCTCTAGTGTCAGAATCCCTCAAAAGTCATCAAACTGCAAAAGAACAGAACTCTCCTGTCTCATTTCTCACTCCCTCTCTCTCTCCATCTTGCAGTGTGCTGAGACTAGAAGGGATTAGTCTGATAAACGGAGTTTTGAGGAACACTGTTCAAGAAACAAGGAAAGAGATCACTGTCAACAGCTCAACAATTGGTGTCAAAATGTACCAGACCAAAGTAACAATGTAGACAAAATATTAGAAGAAAAATTAAGATGAATGGCCAGGCAAATGATCAGAATTCAAGCTCTCTTTTAGAATTATAAACTAATAATTTTTTTCTTTAAGTATGTGTCCATAAATTAAAAAAAGATAAATGGAGTACTGTCTAATCCCCCTTGTTGAGTTTGTTGATGTAGAATTGCCATGAGAAAAAAAAAATAAAAAGGATGACAGTGGAGTCAGGAAGAGGAAGGAGGAAAAAGCTGAGCAATACAGCTGGATGGCAAACAAGAGATCAGCCTAATTTCCCACTGAACTGAGTTTGATATGGTAGTGTTCTTAATTTTTCCTCTCAATGGAGTAGACTATGGAAGGTATCAAGGCAGATAGATACACAAGACAAACTGATACAGAGGGAGATTTCCACGCTTCATGAGGTACTAAGATATCTTGTCTGCTGATGACTTGTGGCTTCTACTCTCCTTTCTATAACAGATTTACTCCACTGTTTTCTTGTTTGCCCCTCTGATTCTCCCACAGGTAAGATTTGAAGAGCATTAATTAGATTTACTATTTTGATGAGCTTGCTTACTTGCTTAGTCGCTCAGTCGCGTCCGACTCTGTGCAACACTTTGGACAGTAGCCCACCAGATTCCTTTGTCCATGGGATTTTTTTCAAGCAAGAAGACTGGAGTGGGTTGCCATTTCCTCCTCCAGGAGATCTTTTCAACCCAGGGCTCCAACCTGCCTCTTCTGTGTCTCCTGCATTGCAGGGAGATTCTTTACCTGCTGATCCATCAGGGAAGCCCATCTTGATGAGAGACCCTGGTTTCTGGTTATTTCCTTGTGCTTTAATCATACACCTAGTGTTGTTATCTAATGTTCTTTTCTTGTGTCTTTGTTTTCCTACTGGTTGCTGAAATATCAGAATTATTCTTTGACCAGTTTAATATGTTTATAATTATTTGCTATTATTATACTTCTGTCTTAACCCCAACTTCTCATTTCTTCCATGGTCCAAATTGTTGAATTTCTTGGATTTCTGTCAAGCAGGTCTGTCATTTATTCTGATGACATACCTTACTGTCAAAAAAATGCTAAATCTCATAATCCAAGGATGGACAAATAGCACAACAAAAGGAGAAACATAATCATCTGTGAGATGAAAATAATTAAATTACTGCTCCAAATTAAAATTTCTCATATTATGGAGATATTTTTAATTAATATATAGGTTTAGTAATTTTCCAGTAACTAGGGAGTTTATTAACTGCCTGGTCACATGATAAACTATAATGCAGAGTCATTCAGTAATTGAAGAAAATTATTACAGAGCATGACATACATGAATCACTTTCCTACAATGAGACTTGGAATGTAGCCTATAGTTGAAGGCACATTCAGACTTATTTTTAAAATCATAAATTGAAATCACATTAATAAATGGCTTCTTAAACCATTTAGCAGTGACCTGATCAGAATAAATTGGTCATTTTCTGGGAAATAATATTACATTGTTCATTGAACACATTCTAACCTTCATTGGATTAAATGAAACAATACCAACATTTCACTCCTTAATGTATCTGTAATTAAAATTATATATTCAAAACATACCACATAATAAATATTTTATTCTGAATCCACCAGTATGGGCCAAGCCCTACTCTAGGTACTAGCTTTGATACAGTGAAGGATAAAATATTGCCTTGTCCTCCAGGAAAGGGACTTAGTCTGGTAGGAGATAAACACACATAAGTGACCACAATATAACAGGTCATGATAAATAGTGCAATAGACTCCATTATAAGAAATGAGATTTTTTTTCACTAAAACACATAGCAAGCAAGGAAGGAAAATTTATTTCAATCTTACATGAGATCCAAATTGTACCCAGGAACAAAAGAAAAAAAAAAAAAAACTTGTAGAATTGGGAGTCTAGAAATGCAACTCAGGGAATACCTAAAGAGCGTGTAATAGTTAACATTTTTCTGAATGTAAGCAACAAAGTTAGTTGGGCTACTCTCAGTTTAAAGAAGAATTTGTTGTAACATACAGGGCCATCTCACAGAGCTCAACAACAGGAATCATGCTAGATCTCAGAAAGAGTTGGAGTCAGGGATTCATATATCAACAGATTTCTCATCTCCTCCCTGGTTTCTGCTTGTATTTGTGAGAATGCTCAATTACATTCTCTTTTCAAAACCTAAAGTTTTCTTTTCTATTTCACCTGGCCTAATCTGGTCTATCTGTCTCTCTCTCTCTCTCTCTCTATATATATATATATATTTGTGTGTGTGTGTGTGTGTATATGTATGTATACAAATATGTATATGTATATATATGTATATATGTGTGTATGTGTGTATATATATACACATACACACACTGACATACTGACAGTTTTGGAGAAGGCAATGGCACCCCACTCCAGTACTCTTGCCTGGGAAATCCCATGGAGGGAGAAGTCTGGTAGGCTGCAGTCCATGGGGTCACTAAGAGTCGGGCACAACTGAGCGACTTCACTTTCACTTTTCACATTCATGCATTGGAGAAGGAAATGGCAACGCACTCCAGTATTCTTGCCTGGAGAATCCCAGGAAGGGGGAGCCTGGTGGGCTGCTGTCTATGGGGTAGCACAGAGTCGGACACGTCTGAAGCGACTTAGCAGCAGCAGCAGCAGAAGTATACTGACAGTTTCTTATTTTTGTATGTAGGGTTTTAGCTACCATGAGTGATACTGGATTTATTTTCTAGTTCTATTTTCCAGCATTTCCAGGAAAACACTAATTTGCACAATTTGGCTATCTTGGATCCTGTGAACTGGAGCAGTGTTTTAGGTATTTCTCCAATGTATTAATAGAAATGGCTGAAATCAAGTAGGCAAAAAGAAGACGGGCACTTGCTAGAGCTGGAACACTTAAGGCATTCCTGTAGGTGTCCATGAGAAAATAGATAAGTCTGGTTAATACGTCTGGAAATGCTTTAGCTCTGAGGTTTTAATCCGATCATTATTCAGTAGTCAGTTATTATTATACAGATTCACAGTCTATGAATATTAATATCCATGAACTTTTGCTAGTTTGTGGGACTAAGCCTAATGTTCAGTGATGATAGACTTAGCCAAAATAAATGAACATAACAGTATCCGAACTGCTGTATAATATTCAAAGCCACATTCAACCACTGGAGTAAGAAATAAGGAACCAGGCAAAGGATGACTCCCAAGTTTTTGGCTTGAACGACTGAAGAGATGGTGGTACAAATTTCAGAACAAGGAACACTGGCAGATTAATAAGCATAGGTGGAGGAAATAATTTGTCCCACTGAGGTCATTTTCAATTTTAAATGACAAATAGAGATAAAATAAGCATTTAGAAGAGTTTTAATGTCTGGAGGGCAAGAGGACTGTTTGGACTTTAAGGAGAGCTGAAATAATCCTCCCATTTAACAAAAGGACATAACTACAGACAGAGGCTGTCTCTGAGATATAGATTAAAAAATTTGAGAGAGTTCCTCCCCAAATACTTTTATTTTCTCAAGCAATCTGAGATGAAGCCTTTAGGTAAGAGAGAGGAGGAATAGCCAATGGATATTGAAGAAAGAGCTAAAGATATAAAGCAATCTCAGGAGTGGAAAATGATTATACTAGAGAAATATAAGATTTCTCTGCAGCATCAAGTTCCTATTTGAGGTCCACAGTCATGAATTTTAAGCTAAACCAATAAGGAATAAAATCAAAGTTTGCCGTGGGTTTGAATTTTCTCTATTAGAGACTAGTTTTTTTTTTTTTTTTTTTTTAATACAGTCCTAGGAAAGAGGCAAAATAGTGTCTGTTCAGATGAGAACCTACACAAGTCTGATAAGCTAATTTACAGATTAACTGAGCAAATTCCCATACCAAATATTTTATACTCAAGTGAAAAAAAACATATATAATTTCTCATGACAGATGAAGTTTCTGTTTCGTGGTCACCACAACCTCATGGTTAAACATACTCTGAAGCTATTAAGCATGAATTCTACACTTAAAATTGTGCTTTGGAACTTTGAATTGAAGACTTTAATTTCCTTGATTTAAATTTGGAAATATAAGTTACAGCTCTATTTGATGAGGAGTCTGGAAAGGAATATAATCGTGTTAGTATAATTATCCTGGTGCTATTACAAACTTGTTCTTCTCAGCATTGTAAAGAAGAGAAGGTTAGAAAATGTTTACAATTTCAATAATAGTTTAAGTGATCATCAGAGTGGCCTAAAGTCTTTTTTTTTTAAGCTTAATGCATGCTCTATTTCCTGGACTGCTAAGGTCAATTTTGTTAAGGTGGAAACTACGTTTCTCAGATTTTCTCCACCTCTATGATTCCAAGTTACAAATGATCATAAAAAGCCTTTGCATGAGATTTGGAAGGCAAAACTGAAGCTGTATCCATTTTTTTTCTACCAAGGTCACTGTACTCAGATATGGTGACTGGCACAAAAGTGGACCTCAGCCATCCTCTGTTCTGCATTCAGACTGTCTTGCCAACTTCTGGTCCTGTTGACCAATAAGACCTAAGTCACCCCAAATGTTTGGCTATGGAGCTGCAGGGGTGTTAGCTGCACAGAGTCCCTCTTCTTGAGCTTACCCCTTCTTAGGAAGATGGACATGTATTATTTTCTCCATTATCTCCTCAAATGTCCATATAACCACTTGTCAGTCCTTCAGGCAAAATCTTTAGTGGCTTTGACTCAGCCTTTCTGGTTGCCCCTTCCATCTACATATAACCACTTCCACTTCCCAGCACCTCCACTTTTGTATAAGGTTAAATTCTTTTACCAAACTCTTGATACTGAAGTACTTATCATGATGATGGTTTTCTCACTGAACGAGACAATTGAATTATTTCTGATTACAGTGTTTCTCTTTAATATTCAAGGTTAAATTTCTGTGTTATAGATGTTAAATATTGACATATGTCTCAAATTGTATGCAAAGAAGCTACCTTTAAGAGTTGAGATTGATATTGTACCCAGAAGAACAAAGTGCTTGGTTTGTATGCAGCAGCTCTTTGGTGGAGGCTGATATTTGATTTTCAGAAAAAGATACCTTAAAACAATTTTCAATTAAGACTTAATTCAAATCAGGCACGTGAGAAATTTATGGCCATCTGTATGGAAAATGCATTTATTTACCTGTACTTCAGATTTCAATATCATTTTGAATGTTCTATGAGGGGCAAGCACTAGTTTTATGGGTTTAATGTCTTTTAAAATGATGTCAGGTACAAGTTGGTGACCCTTGGATGGCTGCTTCATATTTTCTTCCTAAACTCGTTTTAAACTGTTTCAAGTTTCAAAAATGAACTGACTCAGGATGGCCACAGCTAACTATTTTAACTATTGTGTCTTGTCTTTGGGATTCTGGTCATATCCTTGAGCCTAGTGCGACCACTTGACATATTTCTGTATTTTTCATTGTGCATATTTTAAACAATGGTTGTAAGATAACTGGAAACCCTACTGATATAAAACAGTGGACAGTTGATGGTGTCAGTGAAAAGATAAAGATAATTGAAGTTAAACAGTCAGTGTTTTTCACTTATTTTTTTTTTTTTTCCTTCTGGAGTCTGATAGCAATGTCCATTTTTAAAAAAAAAAAAAAAAAGGTTTTCATCCAGCAGGCCAAAAATAAACAATGGAAAATGGTAAAAAAAAAAATAAATACATAAATAAAGAAAGGAGGGAAGATATGAGAATAAAATTGGTTCTTAGAGGAAAATCTAGTATTACATGAAAGAAAAATAGAATCAAGTATCTATCTAAGTAGGGTAATTCTAGGGAATTAATTTTGGTTAATTGTTACTGGAATGAGAAAGGATCTTGGCTCTAAAATCTGAAGTAGAGAATTTTCAGAAAGTTAATGCGATTGTCCTGCCCAAGTGTAGACAAGGTATATAAAATGGATGCTTCGTAAAACTACAGACATGAGTAAAATAATCTGCATAATTGGGTAATCATAACTTGAGAAACCTGTATGCAGTTCAGGAAGCAACAGTTAGAACTGGACTTGGAACAACAGACTGGTTCCAAATAGGAAAAGGAGTACATCAAGGAGTGTATATTGTCATCCTGCTTATTTAAATTTTATTCAGAGTACATCATGAAAAACGTTGGGTTGGAGAAAGCACAAGCTGGAATCAAGATTGCTGGGAAAAATATCAATAACCTCAGATATGCAGATGACACCACCCATATGACAGAAAGTGAAGAAGAAGTAAAGAGCCTCTTGATGAAAGTGAAAGACGAGAGTGAAAAAGTTGGCTTAAAACTCAACATTCAGAAAACTAAGATCATGGCATCTGGTTCCATCACTTCATGGCAAATGGATGGGGAAACAGAGGAAATGGTGGCTGACTTTATTTTTTTGCGCTCCAAAATCACTACAGATGGTGATTGCAGCCATGAAATTAAAAGATGCTTACTTCTTGGAAGGAAAGTTATGACCAACCTAGATAGCCTATTGAAAAGCAGAGACATTACTTTGCCAACAAAGGTCCATCTAGTCAAGGCTATGGTTTTTCCAGTGGTCATGTATGGATGTGAGAGTTGGACTATAAAGAAAGCTGAGCGTTGAAGAATTGATGTTTTTGAACTGTGGTGTTGGAGAAGACTCTTGAGAGTCCCTTGGACTGCAAGGAGATCCAACGAGTCTATGCTTAAGGAGATCAGTCCTGGGTGTTCATTGGAAGGACTGATGCTAAAGCTGAAACTCCAATACTTTGGCTACCTCATGAGAAGAGTTGACTCATTGGACAAAACCCTGATGCTGGGAGGGATTGTGAGCAGGAGAAGGGGATGACAGAGGATGAGATGGCTGGATGGCATCACCGACTTGATGGACATGAGTTTGAGTGAACTCCAGGAGTTGGTGATAGACAGGAGGCCTGGCGTGCTGCGATTCATGGGGTCGCAAAGAGTCGGACACGACTGAGTGACTGAACTGAACTGAACTGAACTGATGGCCACTATAAATGGAGTCAATTTATAGAAGAATTTGAAGGGGAGCAGTGGGGCCTGAGACTCATGTCATCCTGGTTCACATTGAGGCAATCCAGGTGGTATTGTCAGCCTCAACCTGTGCCAGGTTCAGAATGGGACTTGGGAATTTTTGAGGAAAATGTTCCAAAATGTGGGTACACTGAGGGATAAAACCTGGGCAGGAACCCATTTGCCAGGGTATGAGGGAACTACTACTTATGGGGACCTCCTCTGATAACCATTTACTTGTACAAATTTCCTTAATAACATCTTTTACAAGTTTTTGGTAGCACTCTTTTCAGTCACAAGCTTGCATTTATTGTTTTGTTTTGTTTTTTGGCTATACCATTGCAGAGCTTGTGGGATCCTAGTCAATCTTCATTCTCCATCTAAGGATGGAACCCAGGCACTTAGCAGTGAAAGGGTGTAGTCCTAACCTCTGGACTCGCAGGGAATTCCCTGTTGCTGTCATTATTAAAATAAAAATTTTCTGTGCCAGTAAGTTTCATGATGGCAAGGATGATACATCTTTTGTCTTATTTCTTTGTCATCTAGTTCAGACTAACTCATTTTGAAATAACAAATCCAAATATCATTGGCTTATAAGAACCAAAAATGTATTTTTCATTTATGTTAATGTCTTTTATTGGTCAAGTGTGGCTGTGTTCCAAGTCTTCGTCATTTCTAAATCCAAGATAAAGAAACAGCCTCAGCCTATAAATATTCAGACTTCCAACAAACAGGAAAATAGAGATAGCAGAATCTTGTGATGGCTCTTAAAGCTCTTGTCCAGAAGTAACACGTGTCATCCACACTCACATTTCACTGGTAAAAACAAATAGCACAACCAGTCTGAGTTCCAGGGAAATGCAATCCTCCCACAAAAACGGGGTGATACAAAGGCAAATCTTTGTTGATAACATCTAAAAGAACCTGTCCTCTTAGTCAGATAGTTTTTCTTCTAGAGGCACACAGAGAAATACTCATCCTACCTCCAGGCAGACCACTAAAAAGGCCCATTCATTCATGGCAAAGAGTCAAAGTTCAGGATCTTGTGATGGCCCTTATATCTGACTTGAATGTGATTCCTCTTGATTAAGATTTATTTATATTCTTACCTATATTTATATCACAGCATGTTTGGTTTGTAGCAGTTGCACAATAAATGCTAAGTGACTAAAAAATTAACCAAACAAGGCAGAGTATAAACTGTTATATAAATAATATAAGCCAGTATAGAAACTCAAATGATGGGAGCAGTTAGGATTGTTATTTCAGGGCAGCCTGGAAAAGTAGGGTATGAGATGGAAAGAAGGTGACATTTCCAGAAAATGGAAAAGATGAGGAAAGCCATCAAAGAACATAATATGTATGACCCAAGCTTGATAAGAAATCTGAAGAGAAATGATGTTTGTATAAAAACAACTATGATTTATAATGGTAGATATGTTAAATTATACATATGAAATCTATTTCTACATATTTCTAAAAAGTAAATTGAAATATTCTTTATGTAATGCATATTATTTTTTTTGTATAAAATAACAGTTAAAACTAAGGTTTCTCATATTTCCCTCAGAATCTTTGTTTTCATATCAAACACACTGAAGAATCTTCTCATTAAAAATGACACTGGCAACAGCAAACTCACAAACAAAATGTTCTGGCTTCACCCTCCTCACTGTGATTTATGATCATGTACTTAAAGTGTCTACCCAAAGCATTAAAATGATTAAGGGTTCCAAGATCACAAAACAACGCCAGGGAGAAGTTAAAGGAATGATGGGAGAATTGTAAGAGGGAAATAACAGAATTTTATTTTATGATGGCACTGACCTTCTCTAAATTTCTGCTCAATTCTTTCTTATCATTTCTAATATGTTTGTCACATACCTAAATTAAACACCAGTCTGTTAACTAAATTCATGCCCATATGAGGAGAAAAAAAAAAACTGTTGAGTTCACCATATGCGAATTTGTTCATAAGCTTTTAAACTTTAAATCCCGATGCCTCTCCTGTGAACAGTAATTAAGCAGACATGATGAAGCAACTTCAGTAAGTACTTAAATGACATATCTTGGGTGTATTTCCTCTATCTCATTCAACATTCAACAAATGCATATTAGGTATCAGCTATGAGTAATTCCCTGAGCCCGCTGCTGAGATTTTTTATTGAGGAATATGAAAATGGAATAAAATTCATTCATGCAGTTCTCTGCTTCTGCCATGTAGCAGACATGAAACCTTGTGCAAGTTGTTTAACATTTTCTGTGCTTCAGTTTCCTTATTTGTAATACCAGGATGTTAACAAACCTCTCTCTCAAAGTTATTATTAAGAAAAATTAATAAATGAATGTTTGCCTGGAGTAGCATCCAAATGTTAGTTTTTAATAATTTTATCAGAAAAATTAAAATCATGTTGTGATAAGCAGATATAATATTGATAGATAGAAATCCCTGTAGACTCTGAAGGCGGGCTTACCTCTCATTTAGTACAAGGTTGCCTGGGAAAAATAATTCTTACACTGACTATTGAGGTCAGAATAAGAATTAACCTAATTGGAAGAGAAGAAGAAGGGCAGTCCAGGAAGAGGACAGTGCATGCTACAAAATAAATGTGCAAGAACATAACAACTTTTGAAAATTGCAAATCATTGTGCATAGCTGGAACCAAAGTTTCTAAAGGAAAGCTTCTGTAAATGGTGTTAGAAAATATTTCTCAAGGCTAGATCACGAAAGAACTATTTTGGGTTATGCTTTCTATCACAGTTTTTGTTATCTTACGTATAAATATACAATGTCATATCACTAGTGTAAAAAGTTGTGTATGGAATGTGGAAAGTGCATATCAAGAATAAAAGTATTATTAATAATTTAGAATGGTATTATAAGATTCATATGCAATGATTATGTGGAAAAGCATACTGGTAAAAAAGTTTCAGAAATAGGATGATTAGCAGCAGGGATTATGGAGCAAAACACTAACTTATCAAGAAATGGTAGAAGAGCAGTTTTTTCTTTTGTTTGTTTGTTTTCTACAATCTCCAGAACAAGCAAAGAAGCAAGAAAGGAACTAGAAAAGAATGGCATTATGCCAATCATGGACAGTAGAGAGTGTCAAGAATAAGGAGTTATTAGCTGTGTAAAGTTCTACTGTGTGTCAAAAAAAAAAAAAAAAAAAAGGATAAAGCCAAGTGACACTGGTCCACAGAATCTTGAAAGTGTGACAATGTTAACAACCTTTGTTAGGGCATTCCAGTGTGATGATCATAACCAAAATCATATTTTGTTATTCTGAAGTATGAATAAGAGATAACATTAAACACACAAGCAAGCAACAAAAATGCAGCTACTTAGAGCAAGAAAGATAGAGTGCATTCCAGAGAGAAATTGGAGCCAATAAGTATTTTAAATAAGTATTTAAATAAAATATTCCCATATTCTTCCTCAGTCATTAACAGAGTGATACCCCAGGGCTATAAAAAGAAATGTGATGCTGCAGAATAAAGATGAGAAAGAATGTACATATATAGGTGAGAGTGGGGCAAGGAATGTGATTATATTTGTTTCTCTCTTTTTTTTTCCTTTTTAAATATGAAGAAAATACAATTAGCAGAAAGTCATAGAGGGAGATCAATGACCCAGGGAAGGTTTCAGAACTTTAAGGTGGTAGAAATGTTTGGAAATAGCTTAACTTTAGTTAATCTAAGTCAACAATCATCAGAAAAAACGATATATTCAGTTGGCATTTAAAATTCCAGGGATTCCTCAAAACCACAAAATCGAGCTGGTTCAAGGAGTTGGTTTACTGATTGTTCAATTCATCTTTTCAGGCAATAATCTGCTGGGTAGGGTAAGTGCAAAGGTGGAAAAGGAATATAAATTATATTAATTAGCAACTGGAATTTTTAGGTCCCAAATACTGGAAAGAAATAAGAGGTTGACGATATTTTCAAGAACGTCATGAGGCCTTGAAATGGGCGTGATGGCAAGAGGAAATCGATAGCCTAGCATAAAAATAACAAAGTTAAAGATCTCAGTGAGGATAAGGATCAACTTGACATCATAAATAAAATGGGTTTTATTCAGAAGTTCAGAAGGTGGGATATTTGAGTTTACTTTTTCAGAAGTGGATCAGTCTGACCAGATCCATCAAAAACATTCATGGGAATAGGCGACTGCAATGAAAATGCAGGTGAAAGCTACTGTCACAGCATGGTGAATTAGCCATATTTCCGGCTTCTCATTTTAACCAAAGAGGATGAGATGGTTGGCTGGGCATCATTGACTCAATGGACATGTTTGAGCAAACTCTGGGAGATAATGAAGGAGAGGGAAGTGTGGCATGCTGCAGTCCATGGGGTTGCAAAGAGTCAGACATGCCTGAGTGACTAAACAACAGCAACTTTCAGTAAATATCAGGTCACATGATCTTCTCTTGCAAAATCCTCCCAGAACTAGGACAAATGTAAATAATAGTCTAACTTTAAAATTGGAATCAATTTATAATAATGAGCATATGAAATCTGACTCAACATATTAACTATGGAGGAAATGCTAGGCTATCAATTTTCTCTTGCCATCACTCCCATTTCAAAGCCTCATGACGTTCTTGAAAATATTGTCAACCTCTTATTTCTTTTAGGTATTTGGGACCTAAAAATTTCAGTTGCTAATCAGTATTCTTGCCTGGAGAATCCCAAGGACAGAGAAGCCTGGTAGGCTAGTCCACAGGGCTGGGAAAGTCAGAAACAACTGAAGCGCCAGTATGCATACATGCAATGAGTCATTAACTTCTCTTACCCTTGATCTCTCTAATTGTAAAATTGTAGTAATAAATATTTTATCAAATTGTTTTATAAGAGTAAAGTTATATAACATGTCAAAACACTGTATCCTATATGAATGTTCACAAATATTACTTAAAAGTGTGATTTTACTTATCATCATCAGTATTACTCAAATTTGAATTATCTCTACAAAATAAACACAGATGTTCAAAATACAGACTAAGACTAATCAGCTATGATTGATCTCTTCTCCACCCAGGAAATATGAATTTGCCAAAAGTTGTTGACATAATTTTGGGACAAAACTTGAATGGCTTCCTTTTGAAAGCAATCTGCATGCTAATGAATGCTGACTTTTTCCTTATAAAAAACCAAAACGAATACATGTAAAATTTTATTCCTCCTAGTGAATAATAATTGACTGTTGGTCTCATTCTTGACAAGTACAGTAAAAACCAGTTCATTACCACAATTTAGAACACTTTGGGATTGTGTTTAACTTCAGTTATGCAATGTGACTATCAGTGACTCCTTACATCAGGAAACGTGCAAAGTCAGGCAGCCTAGGGTTGCCTCTAGTGTACCAGGAATGTTCCAGGCTCCTCATTTCTACTTCACCATCTTTAGCAAATGGCATCTATTTTCATAGTCATCTATGGTTGCAAGGTAGTGCTTTACCTACGGTTTCACTTGTGAAATCCATGTCAGAATAAATATAGTAATAAATAAACAACAACAAAAATAAGTGATGCTTGTATCAAGAAAGCAAATTTTCCCAGAAACCCCAGCAAAAAATTCATTGGCAGTAACTGTGTCTCAAGACAGGACTAAATTGCAAAGGGGGTTGGGAAATGTAATTTTCTCAACTGGGCACTCTGAAACCTTAAACAAATTGGGGACTTTGGTAATAAGGATGTAGAAAAGACTAGGCATTGTGTAGACAACCAACAGTCAGCCACATGAATGTGCATGCATTATGAATTCCTGATTAAGAGTCTTCAATTATTAATTAACTGCCTCTCTATTATGTATTCCTAATTAAGGTCCTACAAATATTATCCCAAGAGTGTTATGTTACCATTAATTCACACACACACACACACACACACACACACCCTCTGTACTGAGGTAAATTTCAGACATAACCAGTAAATACATTTGATCACAAAGGTTAACATGACCATTGCACTGCACAGCAACTAGAGCAGGGGTAGAGGATTTCACAAATGTTTAAAGGGGATCTGTAGCACTAGCTTGGAGAAGGCAATGGCACCCCACTCCAGTACTCTTGCCTGGAAATTCCCATGGACAGAGGAGCCTGGTAGGCTGCAGACCATGGGGTCACTAAGAGTCGGACATGACTGAGCGACTTCACTTTCACTTTTCACTTTCATGCATTGGAGAAGGAAATGGCAACCCACTCCAGTGTTCTTGCCTGGAGAATCCCAGGGACGGGGGAGCCTGGTGGGCTGCCGTCTCTGGGGTCGCACAGAGTCGGACACGACTGAAGTGACTTAGCAGCAGCAGCAGCAGTAGCACTAGCTAAAGGCCATGGCAGATGAAGTGAGTTGAAGAATGCCTGAAAATGAAAGCCATAACACATTGAGAGTGACCAAGCTATGGGACAGCTCAGACCAACCACTTTGCCTGAGACCAGTTAGCATCCCAAGATTTCACTGTGACTGAGAATCCTGTCACCTCTCAAGTCTTTGATTTTTAAAGCATTTTGTTTGCTCCTTGCAGTCTAAAGTACCGTCAACTGGCAATTAGATGCCTCCCTAATCCTCTTTCTGGGCTTACCTGGTAGCTCAGCTGGTAAAGAATCTGCCTGCAATGCAGGAGACCCCAGTGCAATACCTGGCTAGGGAAGATCCACTGGAGAAGGGATAGGCTACCCACTCCAGTATCCTTGCCTGAAGAATTCATGGACGGAGGAGCCTGACAGGCTACAGTCCATGGGGTTGCAAAGAGTCTGACATGACTGAATAACTTTCACTTCACTTCAATTCTCTTTCAAGAATTATGCTGTTTATCAGATATGCTTCATAATTTATGGTTTTCTCTGATGAACATTTTCATGTTTCATGTGATTTCTAGGCTTTCAATTCCATTGTGTTCTGCAACACACATTTAGGAGTATAATAAAGCATGTTTGTTAAAAATTGTACTGACTTTCACATTTTGGATTGTGCAGTCAATATAGTTTCTTTATATTCATACCTGCATGTTAAAATGTTCCTATTTGGAACTTGCTATAGCAATAAATTTGAACTTGGCAGTATTAGTATTTAAATACACCACAAACCGTGAGAAAAAACAAGCAATATAAAAATTTTACGTGACTATTTCAGTTGTTTTACCATATGCGTCCTCAATAAAAATATAATTGGTTGCCTAGAGAATTACTTACGGTATGCCATAAACTGACACTATAAAGACTATTTTCACTCAGTTAAAAGCTTGCTGTGTGTTGCATTGTAATTTTCATGGACAACGAGAAATCAATATATTTTATAATAATTACTTACTTCATTAAAATTTCAAATCAAAACATTTAGCATACTTAAATCAGATTGTTGCAGCTATCATCTCCAATGAGCTCAAATTAGGGTTAAGATATTAACTCTATAATCTCTAAAAATACCTAACATTTTTTGATATTCAAAGTATTTATAAACTCTCAGAATGATAATAATGTTACTTATGAGGTAGTTTACCTTATATATTTTCTACCTTGTATATTATATTGTACTCTACCTTATATATATATATATATTTTATATACTATATTCTCTAGCTGTTAAAATATTTCTTTGGATCAAAATTATAGAAACAAACATTGTATACCTGTGGCGGATTCATTTTGATATTTGGCAAAACTAATACAATTATGTAAAGTTTAAAAACAAAATAAAAAAAAAATCTATTACTCAAATTGATGCCCACCTCACTAGCAGGTGATAGCTCTTCCATAGATACTGTTTCACTGTGGCCTCATTACTAACCCGGTTAGTTGACTGAAACTCAAGTCCTACTCAGTTGATTCAAGGTAACAAGACAGATGCTCAGGAGTTTTATTCTGTAATTATTTGTTTATATTTGGCCATTTGACTCTCTATTCCCTTAGGATACACACTTCACCAGAATAGTCTAGGAGGGGCACAGTCAGTTATCTTAAATTGTAACCAGTGGTTGTAGTAGGAGTGTGCTCTTCTGCTCTCAGACTAGCTAAATAGCATATCTTTCTAGATAAATAGCTCAACACTTTGTTGCTTCAGATGGAGTGCTTCCCTGAGCCCAGAATCTACCCTTGTGATGTGACTCAAAAGCATATCCTCTACATGTGTCTGCCTGAAATTATTTTCCACATATGAATACTAGTAGAAAGAATAAAGATGCTATTAGGATTTACCCTTCATCCAAAGATCTCTCGAAAACAGAATGAATTCTTCACCTATCTAGCAGGAAACTTCATAACTTGTTATTTTGGAAATGTTTTAAATTCATCAGTTTGCCTCTGACGGTAAAGAATCTGCCTGCAATGTAGGGGACCCGGGTTCAATTCCTAGGTCGGGAAGATACCCTGAAGAAGGGAATGGCTACTCATTCCAGTACGCTTGCCAGGAAAATTCCAAGGACAAAGGAGCCTGGTAGGCTATAGTCCATGGGGTCGCAAGGAGTTGGCCACGACTGATCAACTAATACTACTTTCAATACCAGGGATTGTATGTTATGCCAAGAAACTAAATGAGACACTGCCCTTTCCACTCAGCCATTAAAAAGAATACATTTGAATCAGTTCTAATGAGGTGGATGAAACTGGAGCCTATTATGCAGAGTGAAGTAAGCCAGAAAGAAAAACACCAATATAGTATACTAATGCATATATATGGAATTAAGAAAGATGGTAACGATAACTCTATATACGAGACAGCAAAAGAGACACAGATGTATAGAACAGTCTTTTGTGGCAGAGGGCGAGGGTGGGATGATTTGGGTGAATGGCATTGAAACATGTGTGAAATTAATCACCAGTCCATGTTCAATGCATGAGACAGGGTGCTCGGGGCTGGTGCACTGGAATGACCCAGAGGGATGGGATGGGGAGGGAGGTGGGAGGGGGGTTCAGGATGGGGAACACATGTACACCTGTGGCTGATTCATGTCAATGTATGGCAAAACCAATACAATATTGTAAAGTAATTAGCCTCCAATTAAAATAAATACATTTATATTAAAAAATATTTTAAAATTAAATTTTAATTTTAAATTTAATTTAAACTTAAATTTTAAATTTAAAACTTTAATTTAATTTAAATTTTAATTTTAAATTAAATTTTTTAATTAAAAATTAAAAAATATTTTAAAAGTTTTTTTCTGGAGTTCAACAACATGACTCAGTGACTAAACAACAACAACAACAACAGACAAGGAACCAGCATAGATTTCTCCAAGATTTCAGAACATGTCACCCTGTCACATGCATCCTTATTACCAGAGACAGGGAATTTAGGGCTGAGAAGGTGATATAAACAAATCTTGCTACTTCCTCACTAACTTACTCCGCTAAGCCCAAACCCCTTTGTCTTGTTAATTTTGCACACATGTATTGCTTTTTTGTCTAAAAGGTGTAAAGACCTCTTGCTTTGGTCACTTTCTTGAGTCTCATATTTTTATAGGAATCCTCTCTGCATGAAATTATTTTTCCCCTGTAATCTGTTTATGTCAATTTACCTATTAGACCAGTCAATGAACCAGTTGTGAAAAATGGAAAATTTTTTCTGCCTATGCTTCAATAGAGAATAGTGCATACTGAATATGCAGGTATAAGCAAATACTGTAGAAACAAAAGATCCTATTGTCTGGTACAGTCAAGAAAGTATTCATAGACATGAGCACCTAAAGTTAGATGTTCCTGAAGTAATACAATATGCTAGTAAAAAGAATGCATGGAGCATGGAATGCACAGCCACTTGGAGGAAAAAAAGTTCACAAAATTATATTGCTCTGCAAAGGCAATTATTGATGGCAAAGAACATGCCGGAGTACCTGAGCAAGTTTCAGTAGCAAGTGAAGCTTAGAAAAACTGGTTGAGAGGGAAGAAGATCATATTTTTGTCTTACTTACCATGATAAATGATTGCCATACTTGTAGAATTGAATTTGATATTTCTCTTTTCCATTTCAAGCAGAAATCCTATTTTCCTAAACTGTGATCTAGGAAAACTCCTCTTTCTGCTCTGACATCATACAACCTGTGTAGTTTAGAAAAGAATATTTTATTCAGCAGGGATTTTATTTTTAGCAAAGTGTCTTTGGGTTCTAGCTTACAACTCTTGGAGAGAAGCTTGCGAGGTTCCTTTCTTTATGGAGGTGAACCAGTGAACCAGTGAAGTTGTTCAGTCGTGTCCGACTCTTTGAGATTCCATGGACTGTAGCCTACCAGGCTCCTCCATCTAAGGAATTTTCCAGGCAAGAGTACTGGAGTTGCTTGCCATTTCCTTCTCCAGGGGTTCTTCCCAACCCAGGGATTTGAACCCAGGTCTCCCACATTGCAGGCAGATGCTTTACTGTCTAAGCCACCAGGGAAGCCCCCTCTATGGAGGTAGGTCAATTTAAATATCTAGTTTGCTCTAGGCTGTGGCATCAGGTATCCTGAGAAGTGCTGCCCTGTCACTCTCTTATTCTACTCCTTCTCTCTGCGGATGGATAAATACATGTACCACAACTATTTCCATTTTACTTCTTCTTGTTGCAAGTTTATTTATATACATTGTTAGAATAGGCCAAGTTACATGACCAATGGAAGGGCACATTTAGCATGTTTCACCAAAATTTATCAAAAAATTCACTAAAGCCATAGAAGAATCTGAAGTTATTAATGGAAGAAAAAAATGGAAGCTGACGTTTTAGCTGGAACACTGATCATCTGTTTAATACTGGGCAAAACCCCTAAGGTTTCTGAGGCAATTTATCTTCATCTGAAAATGGTGGATAGTGATATCCGCTATACAGGATTGCTCTCAAAAACTTAATCAGATTATGTAGTTGGAAAATTAGGCTATGCATAAATGCTGTAGATGATGGAAAAAATCCCATGTTTAGTGCTAACAACTTTGGAAAAAATTCAATTTAAACAAACTTACTTAAATAGAATAAGAAATTATGATTAAATACCTTGCCACGGTGACTAAGAATTTGGCACATGGGTCAGAACATATTGTCAATATGATTGCAGAGGATGATGCTATTGGTGGGACTTCACAAAAGTTTCCTCATCCATCAAAGCCACGTCATCATTTATAAAAAGTGGATATCAAGAGGATTTATTTCATAGCTTTTCTTTGGGTTAAATAACAATATATGTAAAGCATGTATTTAGAATCTATTAGTGTCTGATATACAATGTTAGCTATTAATGAGAATGTGGATAGGATAATTATTTCAAAACATTTGTTCATTTAAAGAGTTTTATTTGTGAAATGAGATAAGTTTAATATATGACAGTGTACATAAGTCAAGGATGCAGAAATGTTGGTGAGAGACCATATATAAAGTTTTTGAGAGCTGAGTTTTTATGTTCTCCTTTTCATCCTTAATACCTTTTCATTAAACAAAGCACATATTAGGCTCTTTTTGTTTAAATGGCTCATCTTACATGGATGGAAACAAACTGAGGTGACCTAACAATCAATTCCTTTGCAGAGCAGAGTCATTCATTGTGATAAAGTCTCACTTGCATCCAAACCAAACTAGTCACCTTCCAAACTGAGCGATGTTCAAGGAGAAAAGAACGAAAGTGTAAGATGATAAAAAATAAATGTGGTGATAAATGAAAACAATAGGCAGCTTTTCTTGTGATTCATGCTTCTATGGCTGCACACATATGCTTAAGGATGTGAGGCAGAAACCTGAATTATATATAAAAAATAAACATAAATAATTAATATACTAGGTACTATCACAGAATCAAATTCATAATTGTCTCTCATTCCTTCTCTGAGAAAATGTTTTTGACATAGAGTGAAAACAAGGGTGATTTGTAGCACTAACCTTGCACGTATATAAATAACTTGCAAGTATGATTTATTGCAAACTAAAATCTAAATGAACTATTTGCTTTAATTGCAAAAAGGTCAATCTTACTGATTACACAAACCGAGTTCAACCCAAGATTTATGAATAATGAATAAGCCCCCAAAGGGTCATTTACAAAATTTTTGAAAAATTACATTTCTAAAATCAAAATGATTATATTAAATCTGTTTGAAGATATGAAAACTTGTTTTCAAAAACTGAGCTTTTAGAAATAGATACATAACATTTTAAGGGAAAGATACATTAAGATCATTATTATAACTGTGTTAATGTTTTAAAACTGCATTGATAATATTAAAAAAGGCATGAACCAATATATTTATTTGTGATGACCACACATAGCATATATGAAGTAAAATTGCTGAATAAAATACACAATTATTTTTAGAAGATTAAATGTAAATTTAGTGCAGTATTAGTGGTAATGCGTACTGTGGTAAGCATCGTGGGAAACTGAATAAAACATGGTGTCGTCAAGGAATAGAGCTCTCATGTACTCAAAACACATGCTATATTCTTCTTTATATGTATGTGCATATATATATATAAGTATGTATATATATATATGTGTGTGTGTGTATATATGTATGTATATATATGCTGTGCTATGCTTAATGGTTCAGTCATGTCTAACTCTGTGAACCCATAGATTGTACACCTCCAGTCAAGAATACTGGAATGGGTTGACACGTCCTCCTTCAGGGGATCTTCCCAACCCAGGGATCGAACCCAGGTCACTCATATTGCAGGTGGATTCTTTACTCTCTGAGCCACCATGGAAGTCCAAGAATACTGGAATGGGTAGTCTATCCCTTCTCCAGGGATATAGAGCCAGACATCTGCAATGTAAAGTCAAGTGGGCCTTACGAAGAATCACTATGAACAAAGCTTGTGGAGGTGATGAAATTCCAGTTGAGCTATTTCAAATCCTGAAAGATGATGCTGTGAAAGTGCTGCTCTCAATATGCCAGCAAATTTGGAAAACTCAGCAGTGGCCACAGGACTGGAAAAGTTGTTTTCATTCCAATCCAAAAGAAAGGCAATGCCCAAGAATGCTCAGATTACTGCACAATTGCACTCATCTCACAGGCTAACAAAGTAATGCTCAAAATTCTACAAGCCAGGCTTCAACAATACATGAACCATGAACTTCCAGCTGGTTTTAGAAAAGGCAGAGGAACCAGAGATCAAATTGCTAACATCTGTTGCATCACCGAAAAAGCAAGAGAGTTCCAGAAAAACATCTACTTCTGCTTTATTGACTATGCCAAAGCCTTTGACTGTGTGGATCACAACAAACTCTGGAAAATTCTTCAGAAGATGCGAATACCAGACCACCTGACCTGCCTCTTCAGAAATCTGTATGCAGATCAAGAAGCAACAGACCTGGACATGGAACAACACACTGGTTCCAAATAGGGAAAGGAGTACATCAAGGCTGTATAACGTCACCCTGCTTATTTAACTTATATGCAGAGTACATCATGAGAAACATTGGGCTGGAAGAAGCACAAGCTGGAATCAAGACTGCTGGGAGAAATATCAATAACCCCAGATATGCAGATGATACCACCCTTATGGCAGAAAGTGAAGAACTAAAGATCCTCTTGATGAAAGTGAAAGAGGAGAGTGAAAAAGTTGGCTTAAAACTCAACATTCAGAAAACTAAGATCATGGCATCTGGTCCCATCACTTCATGGCAAACAGATGGGGAAACAGTGGAAACAGTAGCAGACTTCATTTTGGGGGGCTCCAAAATCACTGAAGATGGTGATTTCAGCCATGAAAAGATGCTTGCTCCTTGGAAGAAAAGTTATGACCAACTTAGATAGCATATTAAAAAGCAGAGACATTACTGCCAACAAAGGTCCATCTAGTCAAAGCTATGGTTTTTCCACTAGTGATGTATGGATGTGAGAGTTGGACTATAAAGATAGCTGAGAACTGAAGAATTTATGCTTTTGAACTGTGGTATTGGAGGAGACTCTTGAGAGTCCCTTGCACTGCAAGGGGATCTAACCAATCCATCTTAAAGGAAATAAGTCCTGAATATTCATTGGAAGGACTGATGCTGAAGCTGAAACTCCAATACTTTGGCCACCTGATGCCAAGAGCTGACTTATTAGAAAAGACCTTGATGCTGGGAAAGACTGAAGGCAGGAGGAAAAGGGGACGACAGAATGAAATGGCTTGATGGTATCACCGACTTGGGGGACATGAGTTTGAGCAAGCTCTGGGAGTTGGTGATGGACGGTGAAACCTGGTGTGCTGCAGTCCATGAGGTTGCAAAGAGTCAGACATGACTGAGCAACTGAACTATATACATATATACACACACACACACACATATATATATATATATGTATAATTTTATGTCTATTTGGTTGATTTGGTTATAATTCTGTTCTTAAACTGAAAAGCAGGAAATACAACTTTATTAACTAAAGTAATAATTAAAATGAATACACTAAAAATTTGTATTAGTTATTCATTATAAGAAAGTGAACGATGTTATAAAGTTAGATTCATCTTTAAATGGTAAATATTATTTGGGGATAGAGATAAGTAGAAGTTATATAAAAATATGTGTAATTAGTTATCCTAGATTTTAGTTTAGAAAAAATGTGGATGCATGTTTCTCTAATAAGTATCTAGAAAGTTAATTTAACTTTCCATAAAAATTCTCCACAGAAAGTAATCACTTTAGAAGAAAAATCATCTGAATGTAAATCTAAAATTCTAGGGATGCAAAACTTATTTCACTCCTTTCAAAAAGTAAACACACAGCCGAATGTATTTGGTATTAAATTTGCACTCTAAGTACAACCAATTGAAACAAGTTGTAATATAAAGCTAGTCTGATATTGAGCTATTCAAAATAGTCTCTCTGTAAGTGAGGAACTTAAGTATTTCTTGAATTAACATATGTTGGAATATAGAAAACTGTAAAACAGAACAGAGAGAAAAGAATGTGATATTAGAAAAGAATTAGGCCCTGGTGCTAGATTCTGAGTCTGAGAACCAGTAGTTAAAATTTCACCTTTCAGCGAAGGTGAAGTTCAAAGACAGTTATCTCCCATGGTATTCTATCACAGAAGTGTGTTAATGATTATGGAATAGAATACACTCTACTCTGTTCCTTTCGAAAAAGGATGTCTCTGAAAATTTTCATTTCAAGAAATTTACAGAATTTTACTCCAGTGGTTGCCAAAGTGAATTGCTTGTGGCCAAGAAGTGTATAAGAATACTGATACTGGTAGGTTAAAAACAAAACAAACAAAAACAAACAAACAAACAAACAAAACTATTCAACTTCTATTTATATGCAACTTTATCAAAAATAACATACATATTTATTCTCCCTTGCTAAGTGCCAAGTCCAATAAGTGCAGTATCCTGAGGAATTAGGGTAAGTTTTGCAATATACAGGGATTGAAGACAGTGCCACTAACATCTATTTATTCTCAGTGGATTGTACTATGTAAAGAGCATTGCTGAATCAAAGCTTTGGAAAAGTTGACATATTTCTATGATTTTGTTACAGATTGCCTATGCAAGCTCTCACATTAATACCTGCATGAAAAATTTAGAAACTTTTTTTTGTTTCAAATTTTTGAAATGAAGGTTTCCATTGGTTTAAACCATAAAATAATTTTTAAATGGCATCTTTCAATTAGTTTTAAAAGAAACAGATATCCACAGGGAACTATATTCAATATCTTATAGTAAATAATAGTCAAACAGGATATGAAAAATAATATACATGTATATATGACACCACCCTTATGGCAGAAAGTGAAGAGGAACTAAAAAGCCTCTTGATGAAAGTAAAAGTGGAGAGTGAAAAAATTGGCTTAAAGCTCAACATTCAGAAAACGAAGATCATGGCATCTGGTCCCATCACTTTATGGGAAATAGATGGGGAAACGGTGGAAACAGTGTCAGACTTTATTTTTGGGGGCTCCAAAATCACAGTAGATGGTGACTGCAGCCATGAAATTAAAAGACGCTTACTCCTTGGAAGGAAAGTTATGACCAACCTAGATAGCATATTCAAAAGCAGAGACATTACTTTGCCAACAAAGGTTCATCTAGTCAAGGCTATGGTTTTTCCTGTGGTCATGTATGGATGTGAGAGTTGGACTGTGAAGAAGGCTGAGTGCCGAAGAATTGATGCTTTTGAACTGTGGTGTTGGAGAAGACTCTTGAGAGTCCCTTGGACTGCAAGGAGATCCAACCAGTCCATTCTGAAGGAGATCAGCCCTGGGATTTCTTTGTAAGGAATGATGCTAAAGCTTAAACTCCAATACTTTGGCCACCTCATGCAAAGAGTTGACTCATTGGAAAAGACCCTGATGCTGGGAGGGACTGCAGGCAGGAGAAGAAGGGGACGACAGAGGATGAGATGGCTGGATGACATAACCGACTCGATGGATGTGAGTTTGGGTGAACTCCGGGAGTTGGTGATGGACAGGGAGGCCTGGCATGCTGTGATTCACGGGGTCGCAAAGAGTCTGACACAAGAGACTGAACTGAACTGAACTGATGCTAAAATAAGAAGTAGACATTTAAATTGATATTAAATATTTATAAAATATTATACAAATACTGTTATTTTATTAACTAATGCACAATTTACATTGTAATTAACTTCACCTATTTTTCACTCCTTTTTTTTTTAATTTTATTTTTAAACTTTACATAACTGCATTAGTTTTGCCAAATATCAAAATGAATCCGCCACAGGTATACATGTGTTCCCCATCCTGAACCCTCCTCCCTCCTCCCTCCCCATTCCATCCCTCTGGGTCGTCCCAGTGCACCAGCCCCAAGCATCCAGTATCGTGCATCGAACCTGGACTGGCAATTTTGCATATTTGAAAGCCAATGGATATATTAATATAGGTCATTTCATTTCAGTCACTCAGTCGTGTCCAACTCTTTGCGACCCCATGAATCACAGCATGCCAGGCCTCCCTGTCCATTACCAACTCCCAGAGTTCACCCAAACTCACGTCCATTGAGTCGGTGATGCCATCCAGCCATCTCATCCTCTGTCGTCCCCTTCTCCTCCTGCCTGCAGTCCCTCCCAGCATCAGGGTCTTTTCCAATGAGTCAACTCTTTGCATGAGGTGGCCAAAGTATTGGAGTTTCAGCCTCAGCAGTAGGAAATATAATTTAAACTATATATATTCAAAAAGAATTATCAGAATGTAAAAGTTTGTATAGTACTAATTTATGCCATTTTTTCAACTATTTTTTTCAATTTTTTTTTCAGGATATAGCAAATATTTTATTTTTATGCATGTATTTATAAAAATTCTCATGCTAAAAAAAAGTATGTGAGGCAGATTACAGAGATTATATAACAAGGTATAAAATTTCTGGGTGAAAGGAAAATTTGGAGAATATACCAGGTGGTAAACTCTGAGATTTCTAACTTCATTTGCACTCAATGTATTTAAAATACCAAAACCTCTATTTAACACCTTAAGGGACAGTACTCACTCTCATCCTTAAGTTATTTTAAACATGTATAATATCATATACGAAACAAGTCACCAGTCCAGGTTCGATGCACGATACTGGATGCTTGGAGCTGGTGCACTGGGACGACCCAGAGGGATGGTACAGGGAGGGAGGAGGGAGGAGGGTTCAGGATGGGGAACACGCGTATACCTGTGGTGGATTCATGTTGATATATGGCAAAACCAATACACTATTGTAAAGTTAAAAAATAAAAAAAATAAAATTAAAATAAATAAATAAAATAAAAGCTTAAAAGTTCAATTTATTAACTATTGAGAACTCGTTGTATGCTAGGCCCTATGGTGTGTGTTAGCAAGGTAATTTAGTCAAGTAGTTAAAATTTGATGTTATTGGTTGAAAGGTGATAGGGGCAGTTATAAGACTAGTATTGTAGAAGTGCTTTGATCTTTCCTTTTCTAAACATGTAAAATATTATACACAGTAAGATACTGTGGGACACATTTGGCTTCCCAGCATATAAGACACAAAACCATGTTTATCCTTAAATTTTTACAAAGCAAGGAGACTGTATACAGTTCATTGCCTTTCATCATAATTACTTTACTCTAAAGGTATGTATTCCTTACTATTTGAATTCTTCAGAACAATGAGTAACACTATCCACTCACCATGAGTACCTGGCTCTATTACTATGCCTGGTACGCAGTAGATATTTTTTAAAAAATCTGATGTGAATGGATAAGAAAGCTGTGGTACATATACACAATGGAATATTTCTCCGCCATTAAAAAGAATTCATTTGAATCAGTTCTAATGAGATGGATGAAACTGGAGCCTATTATACAGAGTGAAGTAAACCAGAAAGAAAAACACCAATACAGTATACTAACACATATATATGGAATTTAGAAAGATGGCAACAATAACCCTGTATACGAGACAGCAAAAGAGACACTGATGTATAGAACAGTCTTATGGACTCTGTGGGAGAGGGAGAGGGTGGGAAGATTTGGGAGAATGGCATTTAAGCATGTATACTATCATGTATGAAACAAGTCGCCAGTCTAGGTTCAATGCACGATACTGGATGCTTGGGGCTAGTGCACTGGGACAACCCAGAGGGATGGTACGGGGAGGGAGGAGGGAGGAGGGTTCAGGATGGGGAACACATGTATACCTGTGGCGGATTCATTTCGATATTTGGCAAAACCAATACAATATTGTAAAGTTTAAAAATAAAATAAAATTAAAAAAAATAAATAAAGTGTATATGTTAGAGTGACCTAAGGAGTGTGAACAAACAAAACATGAGGATGGTGTAAATAATTTCTCTTCATATTTTCATTTGTGTTTTGTTTCAATTTTGTTTTTATAATAAATAAAATGTAACTTGCCATCTAAAAAAATAAATAAAAAATAAAATGAAAAAAATAAAAAATCTGATGTGTGGCTGAATATATTAATTTGTTTGTGTAAAAGGTAATTACTGAAAACACTTTATGACAGAATGAATTTCAGTGCAATTGGAGTAGCAAAGATGAGAAGAAAGAGTCCTAGCTTCTGAAAGAACACAGTTGAGTTAGAGGGATAAATCAATGCATGATGTCTTGAGTAACATACAGATAATGTTGACAAGTAAATTATATGTAAAAATGAAGGAACTCTCATACCTTTTTGAGAGTCAGTAAAGATTGGATTTGGACTGAACTTGATGAAGAGTGGGAATTTGCCAAGTGGGCAAGATGAAAATATACATCCCAGGAAGGGAGAACAGCCTGTGAAAATACAGAGGGCTTGAGCCCTTGCAAGTACTTAATAAAGACTGTTGCACTGAACTGAATAAGTGATTCCTACCAGAATAGATTTGCTGGTCTCAGGTTAATTCTTGGATCAGGAAGCAAGATACATATTTGGGCAAAGTGTAAATCCAAAATAACACTGTTCCTAGGTCAAGATTTTAGGTTTGGGGATAGGTTTTTCAAAACAGTTTACAGGAGTTTTGATACTTTTGCTAATATAATTGAATTGCTCTTGGTGCTAGAGTACAAATATTAGATTTGTGAGAAAGTAATTGCCATTTTGCATTGTTAATTGCAATGTGGTTATATTGTGCATTATTTTAATGTGCATTTCTTTATTTTTTTTTTTTTAGCTAATGACATTACTTGCTGTTTATTATATATTTATTTTTGACTAGGGAAATGATATTTGTTAGATGAAAGGAAAATTCAAATGATTTTCTTATTCGAGTTCAAAATGGGTCATAAAGCAGCAGAGACAACTTGCAACATCAACAACTCATTTGGATTACAAATTGCTAATGAACATAAAGAGCAGAGGTGGTTCAAGAAGTTTTGCAAAGATGAGTTTTGAAGTTGAGGAGTTCAGTGGCTAGCTATCGAAAGTTGTTGTTCAGTCGCTAAGTCATGTCTGACTCTTTGCAACACCATGGACCACAGCACACCAGGCTTCCCTGTCTTTCACTATCTCTTGGAGTTTGCTCAAACTCACGTCCATTGAGTTGGTGATTGGAAGTTGATAATGACCAATTGAAAGGATCATTAAAGCTGATCCTCTTACAACTACATGAGAAGTTGCAGAAGAACTCAGCGTCGACCATTCTATCATCATTTGGCATCTGAAGTAAATTGGAGAGGTGAAAAAGCTCAGTCAGTTGGTGCCTCATTAGCTGAGCACATACCAAAAAAAGAAAAAAAATCATCATTTTGGAGTGTCGTCTTCTCTTATTCTATGCAACAACAATGAACCATTTCTCGATCGGATTGTGACATGTGATGAAAAGTGGATTTTACAAAACTGGTGATGACCAGCTCAGCAGTTGGATGGAGAAGAAGCTTCAAAGCACTTCCCAAAGCCAAATCTGCACCCCAAAACAAGGTCATGGTCACTGTTTGGTGGTCTGCTGATGGTCTGCTCTATAACAGCTTTCTGAATCCTGGCAAAACCATTATATTTGAGAACTAATGCTCAGCAAATTGATGAGATGCCCTGAAAGCCACAATACCTGCAGCTGGCATTAACAAAATGGGCATAATTCTTCTGCAAGACAATTCCCGACCACATGTTGCACAACCAACACTTTAAAAGTTGAACGAACTGGGCTACGAAGTTTTGTCTCATCTGTCATATTCACCTGACCTCTTGCCAACTGACTACCACTTCTTCAAGCATCTTGGCAACTTTTTACAAGGGAAGCACTTCCACAACCAGGAGGCAGAAAATCTTTTCCAAGAGTTTGTCAAATCTCAAAGCAATGATTTTTATGCTACAGGAATGAACAAACATTTCTCATTGGCAAAAATGTGTTGATAGTAATGGTTCCTATTGTGATTAATAAAGATATGTTTGAGCCTAGTTATAATGACTTAAACATCACAGTTCAAAACCATAATTACTTCTGTACCAACCTAATATATCCAAAATTAAATTATATGTAAAGACAAGGAGCTTTATGATACAAATGTTGGATCATTTTGTATAGTGTCTCAGGTCCCTGAGTTTCTATTCATTATTTTTTTCTATTTTTTTCTCTTTCATCCAGATTGTGGTATTTCTATTGTTTCATTTAAAATTCCCTGATAATTTTCTCTCTTTTGTTCTGCTACTGATCCCATTCGCAGAGGTTTCTGTTGTTTTGTTTTAATTTTGGCTATTGTATTATTTTCCATTTGTTTCATCTCTGCATCTTCTATTTCTTAGTCTGATATTTTTATTTTTACATTTGCTTCAAGTGCATTCATAATTGCTTATTGAAGCACTTTTGTCATGGATGCTTTGAAATACATATCACATAATTCCAACATTTCTGCTAGCTCACTAAATCTCAGTAATGACATCTATTGATTTTATATATATACATTTTTTCATTTAGTTTGAGAATTTCCTTATTCCTGGTATGACAAAGAGTTATTGATTGCAACCTGAATATTTTGTGTTATAATATTTTTGTGTTTTGGTATGCAAGGGGTTATTGATTGACATAGGAATATTTTTTGGTGTTATGTGAGTCTCTAGATCTTATTTAAACTTTTTGCTTTAACTTACTTTCTCTGGCAAAGGAAGGCATGGCACTCTGTCTCATTACTAACTGGTGGAGGTAAAAATCCAGGTCCCCCACTTGGGGAAGCCAAGATGGGAACCCCCATTTACACCCTAGATGGGGGTTGCTCTTGTTTAATGCTGAGCAGGGGTGGGCATTCTAGCTTTCCATGCATTTTCCAGTGACACTGCAGAGGGGTGGCCTTTCTATCACTGGGTATGGTAATGGTCCTGATTCACCACCTCTGACACCACCTCAGTGTGGAGGAAAGGCATGTCTGTTGCTGCCAGTGAAGGGTGATCCAATCTTCCTATGTGGTCTCCTCTGACACCACAGTGTCAAGGATGAAGACCTGAGATGCCACTTGCTTCCTTGGCCATTGTGTGGTGGGATGTTGGGATACATTGTCACAGCCTAGGAAATCTACGTCTCCATTCAAACTTTGCTGGTATAGCTGGACAATGAGACACAATATTGACTTGATTTTTGTTATTTTTACGATGGCTGTTGGCTGTAAAGAATAGTTACTTCCTAAAGGTTTTCTGTTTTGCTAGATTGCTCTTTATCCTGGTCTTTTGTCTGGAGATAGCAGGCTTTGTTGGGGCTTTTAGTGTGTCTGCACATTGGCATTTCTGGGTCATTTATTTCTTCAGCTCCATGTCTAGAATGAAGTAAAAGAAGTCAGAGAAAGACAACACACACAATTTGTTGCACCAAAGAAAATACTTTTTCTCTCAGGCAAGGAGAGGGAGGGACTCATATAATCCCCTGGGTTTTGAGGTCCCCTAATACTCTACTTTTCTCTCTCTACTTTCCAGAATCATGTTTTACATACAATATCCAAGGATTTTAGTTAACAGTGTAACAATAGAGAAAAAGACATCTATATTCTCTAACACATGAATGATATTTAAGTCTTAAGGATAGGTTTCTTTTCACTTAGCATAATTTTAAAAATGCATGCATGTGTGCTCAGTCAGTTCAGTAGTGTCTTTACTATCAGCACCAGGTTCCTCTGTCTATGGGATTCTCCAGGCAGGAATACTGGAATGGGTTGCCATGCCTTCCTCCAGGGGATCTTCCCGACCCTATGATTGAACCTGCGCCTCCTGCAATGGCAGGCAGATTCTTTACCATTGAGCCACCAGGGAAGACCAAAAGTACTTGTTCAGTTCAGTTCAGTTCAGTCACTTAGTCATGTCCAACTCTTTGCGAACCCATGAACTCCAGCACGCCAGGCCTCCCTGTCCATCACCAACTCCCAGAGTCCACCCAAACCCATGTCCATTGAGTCAGTGATGCCATCCAACCATCTCATCCTCTGTTGTCCCCTTCTCCTCCTGCCCCCAATCCCTCCCAGCATCAGGGTCTTTTCAAATGAGTCAGCTCTTTGCATCAAGTGGCCAAAGTATTGGAGTTTCAGCTGCAACATCAGTGCTTCCAATGAACACCCAGTACTGATCTCCTTTAGGATGGACTGCTTGGCTCTCCTTGCAGTCCAAGGGACTCTCGAGAGTCTTCTCCAACACCACAGTACAAAAGCATCATTCTTCAGTGCTCAGCTTTCTTTATAGTCCAACTCTCACATCATACATGACCACTGGAAAAACCATAGCCTTGACTAGACGGACCTTTGTTGGCAAAGTAACGTCTCTGCTTTTTATTTTTATTATTTTTTTTAATTTTATTTTATTTTTAAACTTTACATAACTGTATTAGTTTTGCCAAATATCAAAATGAATCCGCCACAGGTATACATGTGTTCCCCATCCTGAACCCTCCTCCCTCCTCCCTCCTCCCTGCTGTCTAGGTTGGTCATAACTTTCCTTCCAAGGAGTAAGTGTCTTTTAATTCCATGGCTGCAATCCCCATCTGCAGTGATTTTGGAGCCCAGAAAAATAAAGTCTGACACTGTTTCCACTGTTTCCCCATCTATTTACCATGAAGTGATGGGGCCGGATGCCATGATCTTAGTTTTCTGAATGTTGAGCTTTAAAGCCAACTTTTTCACTCTCCTCTTTCACTTTCATCAAGAGGCTCTTTAGTAAATGTTATCAAACACAGTTTCTATATTTAATAAATTAAACAACCCCCTGGCTTTACTAATTACCTCTGGAAAACTTTTGAGATGATGTCAAATTCAATTTCCACAATGGTTAAATTATAATTAATACTACTGTACGATGCATTCCAATTGTTTACATTTATTTTTTAGTAGCCTTATGAAGAGTGAAGGTCAAAAAAAGTATTCCCTAAATGAAGTGTATGTAAATTGGTGTTAGATAAATAGTGTTTATTGCTGAGATTTGTAAATGTAATTTATTAATACTAAATGTTTTGTCTTCAATGAAATATAGTTGTAGTAGTTCACCATTAAAAATGAATACAACTGTTAACTTTCTTCCTCAGAAAATTAGAAAATAAATAAAAGGATGATTACTTATTATTATTTTCCTATTCTTGTACTTTTTTTTATATAGTTTCAGATCAGATCAATCTTGAATACATTGGCTCCACTGCAGTGACACGTCAACAGCCTATCACTTTTCTAGAACTTGAAGAGGAAAGTTAATTGGAAATTTTCTTTTACATAAAGGCATGATTCAAAATTGTGACTTTATTTAATCAGGAGTATATCCAGAGATTTATAGATTTTATATATATATATAAAATATATATATATATATATATAAGAGAAATGCAAGAAACACAACTGGCATTCTGTTTTCTTTCCCCCCCTGAGGAAAAGAAGATGTTTTCATTCTTTTTTTTTTTTTGCATTTTAATTGTTTTAATGGAAGGATTAAAGTTACTTAAGCATAAAGAAACTTTTCTTTTCATCCAAAGCCAAAGTTACCTGATGTATATTTTTAGATATTGTAAATTTCTATTTGCCATTGATTTTGGGTTTTTTTTGTTGTTGTTGTTTTTTATTTATTTATTTATATTTATTTTTTATCTCAGTTTTTTTTTTTTTTTTTACTTTACAATATTGTATTGGTTTTGCCATACATTGACATTCTTAATTCAAAATTGTTACTTTATTTAATTGGGAGCATATCCGGAGATTTATAGTGTTGTTTTTTTTTTTTTATATATATAGCAGAAATAAGAGAAATGCAACATACATAACTTACACACTGAGGAAAAAAAAAATTCTCCCTTAAGGAAAGGAAGATATTTTCATTCTTTTAATTCCTAAATAATTAAGCATCTACTATCTAAGTAGATTGATAGACATATAAAAATAGTTTGTCATGATAGAAACTCGAGCAGAAGCACATTAACTTGAAAGGTCTTTGCATCCATCACCTCCTTTTATGTCAAGGCTTCAGAAGCATTGAAATAGAGGAAGGGAATTGCCTTCCAGGGTTGTCTTTACAGTTGTCAAGCCTGGAAATAATATGTTAGGTATTAGAGTACTCTCAGACATTGTGATTAACTGAAGGTTGGCTTACTGACAAAAGACTTCACAGAGTCATGTGCTGGGAATTCATGAAATAGCTTCTCCTGTTTTTTGTACAAACTGCTAGCACATTTCAAATGTTCCGCAAAATACAGAGTAGAATGAAAAAGAGAAACTCAGCCCTCAGCATAAAATGTATTTTATAGTTTTATAAATCATATATATATATATATAGTTACATAGTATATATTTAGCTATATATATGTGTGTGTGTGCACACAAGCACACACACACACACACACACTCAAACTCTAATAATAGTTTCCCAGGTTAGGGTTCCAAAGAAAATCAAGCTTTCTCGTGCCTCCAGAGAGTTTAATGATGTCCAAGTTGTAATTAATTAAGCCAACAAATCTTAAGAGATATTTGCTGGGATAAAGGTTGTAAGAGAATGGAGTTGAAATAGCTGCCTTCCAACACTGTTTTTAAATGAAGTTTAATCATGCAGAAGTATTAGATGAACAAAAAAGAAATTCATTTCTTTTAGAAATTTCTCCATTAGCCTCTGAAATACCATCATATTGACAGTGAAAATGACAAATGACAATATGAAAGGAATAGGATGTAAATACTGTTTATGAAATGGAAGGAAATTCTGTGTATCAACTACAGAAATGAAGCTGCCTGCAGTAGGTCAAGAGGGTCTCTCCTGCTTCAGTTCAGTTCAGTTGCTCAGTCATGTCCGACTCTTTGCAACCCCATGAATCACAGCATGCCAGGCCTCCCTGTCCATCACCAACTCCCGGAGTTCACTCAAACTCATGTCCATAGAGTTGGTGATGCCATCCACCCATCTCATCCTCTGTCATCCCCTTCTCCTCTTGCCCCCAATCCCACCCAGCATTAGGGTCTTTTCCAATGAGTCAACTCCTCACATGAGGTGGCCAAAATATTGGAGTTTCAGCTTCAGCATCAGTCCTTTCAGTGAACACCCAGGACTGATCTCCTTTAGGATGGACTGGTTGGATCTCCTTGCAGTCCAAGGGACTCTCAAGAGTCTTCTACAACACCACAGTTCAAAAGCATCAATTCTTCGGCACTCAGCTTTCTTCACATTCCAGAGGAGCTACCACATGCCTGAGGTCAGGGGAGGTGGCCAAGAGGAGCAACCCCATGTCCAAGGTCAGGAGGGGCAGCTGTGAGGAGATACCCCTCATCCAAGGTAAGGAGCAGCAGCTGCGCTTTGGTGGAGCAGCCATGAAGGGATACCCCACATCCAAGATAAAAGAAACCCAAGTAAGATGGTAGGTGTTGCGAGAGGGCATCAGAGGGCAGACACACAGAAAACTAGCCAATCTGATCACATGGACTACAGCCTCTCCTGCTTACCTCTTCCCTTAACCAAACACCAAAAGTGTCAATGAATTGTATTTATTTAAAATAAACCCTGTCTAGTGTGAAATATTTTCATCTGACAGAGTGCTTTTAATGTGTATATGTTAGTATATTAAAATACATCAAGAATAATTATTAATTTTTTGTACATTTGGATAGCCTAGATCATCTCAAACTCCCATCCCAACGTCACAAGACTGAAGTTAGGACTGAATTTCTTTATTTAAAAATATGTTTTATACATATGTATATTTTGCATTAAGGTAGGCTTCCCAGGTGGTACTAATGATAAAGAACCTGCCTGCCAATGCAGCGGACATAAAAAACATGTTTGAGCCCTGGGTGGAGAAGATCCCCTGGAGGAGAGCATGGCAACACACTCCAGTATTCTTGCTTGGAGAATCTCATGGACAGAGGAGCCTGGCAGGCTACAGTCCCTAGGGTAGCAAAGAGTCAGACACAATACAACTAAAGTGACTTAGCACGCACACACACACACACACACACACTTCTTAAATACATCAAAATATAATTTATGTTTGTTAATAAATTTTTGACCACCATCTTAAATTTCACCTGAGATGATTGTGTATCTACATACCCAGTGACCTTATATATGACAAATACTTGAAGCTGATAGCTGGAGTGTTTGACTCAGATGCATCTTTCCTTTCTCCTTCAAGATGTCAACTGTAGAGAAACACGTAACCTAAAAGTTGGAGTTATGTTTTATTTGTGGATTTTACTGAAAACTATAGCCTGGGAGATAGTCTCTCTGAAAGCTCTGAGGAACTGTCCCAAAGAGGTAAGAGAGGAGATAAAGAAATATAAAGGATATAAAGGAATATTTTGCCAAAAAAAAATGTAGTAGTTGAACATCAAGTGATTATCGCTAATCACAAAAACAGACATCTCCAGTTAATGATATTACCACTTTTCTACGTATGGGAAGATTCAACAGTCTGGGATTATTGAGTCTGGATTATCCCTTAGATATGCATCTTAGCTTCTAGGGCCAGTACTCTGTTTTCCTTTATCCATAATTGTCCTCTAGGCACACATTCTGGGGTATGGCAATAGCTGATGTCTTGATGGCAGACAACATTTGTTGTTTATTGGAATGGCATGTGACATTCTATGTTTACTCAAATGTTCAGTTCAGTTCAGTTCAGTCACTCAGTCATGTCCAACTCTGCAAACCCATGGACTGCAGCATGCCAGGCTTCCCTGTCCATCACCAACCCCAGGAGCTTGCTCAAACTCATGTCCATCAAGTAGGTGATGTCATCCAACCATTTTATCCTCTGTCATCCCTGCTCCTTCTTGCTTTCACTCTTTCCCAGCATCAGGGTCTTTTCCAATGAGTCAGTTCTTCTCATCAGGTGACTGAAGTATTGGAGTTTCAGCTTCAGCATCAGTCCTTCCAATGAATATTCAGGACTGATTGATTTCCTTTAGGATTGACTGGTTTGATCTCCTTGCCATCCAAGGGACTCTCAAGAGTCTTCTCCACCACCACAGTTCAAAAGCATCAATTCTTCGGTGCTAAGCTTTCTCTATGGTTCAACTTTCACATCCATACATGGCAGCAGTGGTGGTTTAGTAGCTAAGTTGTGTCCAATTCTTTGTGACCCCATGGACTGTAGCCTGCCATGTTCCTCTGTCCATGGGATTTTCCAGGCAAGATTATTGGAGTGGGTCACCATTTCCTTCTCCAAGGGATCTTCCAACCCAGTAATTAAATCCAGGTCTCCTGTATTGCAGGCAGATTCTTAATTGAGCTTTGAGGGAAGCCCACATCCATACATAACTACTGGAAAAACCATAGTTTTGACTAGATGGACCTTTGTTGGCAAAGTAATGTCTCTGCTTTTTAATATGCTGTCTAGGTTGGTCAGAGGTTTTCTTCCAGGAAGCAAATGTCTTTTAATTTCATGGCTGCAGTCATCATCTGCAGTGATTTTGGAGCCCAAGAAAATAAAGCCTGGCATGGTTTTCATCATTTCCCCCTCTATATGCCATGAAGGGATGGGACTGGATGCCATGATCTTAGTTTTTTGAATGTTGAGTTTTAAGACAAATTTCACTCTCCTCTTTCACTTTCACCAAGAGGATTTTATTTATTTTTTATTTATTTAATGGAACAGTTTTGTCCACAGAGGCATGACTCCGTCAGTGCATTAGGACAAGAAGGGGAGAGACACTGGAGACAAATATCCCATCACTGAATTTTTGAGTACTCCTCTTGATCTTTGCTGTTAGGGTCTCTGGTCAATATTGACTCTCTTCTGTATCACACATATTCTTAATATGCTGAAAGTCATTTAGAATGTGTGTGTGTGTGTTTCTTAAAATTACATGGCACCTCATTCACATGCTATGGAAGATCTCACTGTTGCTCAATTTCTCAAACACTCCATCCCACTGTTATGATCTTGCCCCTTAAAACAGTCCCCATTGTCCCCATTGTATATTTTCATTGGTGTTCCTTCATCAGTTCCCTTCCTTGGACCCTTGGGGGAAAAACATGTGTTAAATTTAAATATACACATGCTATTTTAAGTTTTTAATATGCTGATGGCTTTATTAAATATTTATTAAAAGAAACTTTCTAATTTAAACCTAAGAAGTGGTACCAATGAAAAGAAGAATGTGAAAGGAGGTTTAGATCGGTGATGAAAAGGAATTTCAAAGAAATGATTTTATATTTAATGTTTTAAATTTAATATCTAAAATGACCATTTTTACCATCTAGCATAATATTCCCTTCTTTCCATTAAATAATTTGCCTACTCATGGTTTTTATGAAAATTAGCTCATCAATGCAAGTTTCTCATTTCATTTTTACAAAATAAATTGCATTTTTCATTTTTTTTTGGTTCCAAAAACACTGTACAGAAGTCCATAACTCTTTTCAGTTAAGACTGGTATCTTAGAAATTGTTTTAAAAATAAAAAGAAAATTTTGATATGCCATATGTTAACTGTACTCTATGACTGGCACTTTTAAGGACGATGTTCCCAACACATTTTGCAACAATCTAATGAAGTAGTTATTATGATTGCTTTAAAATACATATTAATAGAATATCTTGATCCTGATTTTTTGCCCAGACTAATTTTAATTGTAACAATCTATGAAGACTATTCTGAGAGGAAACTTATAAAGACTAAGTATTTTCAGGTTGTTTTTCTATCTATTATTCTGTGAGGGTGTTTGTAATAATAAGTGTGATATTTTACAACCCAAAATTGCAGACAATAACAAAATTACATGTGGCAGTGAGTCTGAAGCAAAATATGCACGTCCAGGTCTCTGACATTACCTTGCATTCTCAAGGTTACTAAAGGGAACTGTGACTACCGGACGGCTATTTGAGTCATGCCAAGTACAGCATATTGTCTAGCCTTCTTTTTTCTGTTTATCTTCTGTGGGTGCTCCAGAAACAAAGTTTTGGGTTGAAGGATTAGCCTCAGCAGATTCACTTATTTGATTAGTGTCCTGCCTGCTCTGCTTTTACTCAGGTTCATTGATCAAGATGATTGCATTCTCTGTCCTCTGCTGGACAAGTCAGGCAGAGGAAAGGGATCATTTGCTGAAATGTGAGTCCTTAGGGCAGGTCTATGTCTTTGTACACACAGTCAACAGGCTACTTCACTATGGTGCTCAGTAATAAAAATAATAAAACGAGTCAAATGGCCCCTCTGTTATAAGGAAATTCCACTCTACTCTGATTCTCAGTCAGGAAAGTTGGACTTTGACATAGCTAGTGAACTGTATTAGATGGTAGAATAGTCTCCCCAAAGAGGAGATAAATGATCCATAGCTTGGAGGATTTTAAAGAGAAAAGCACGTAGCCAGACAAAGGACAAAAAAAGAAAAACTCGTGCTGTCAAAGGATAGCCAAATGTGAGTTTTTTCACTTGGCTTTTACTGTCTCTAATTTAACTCTGTTGTATTTAAACTCTAAAGGGAAAACAGTTTTGTACTTTTTCAGGATTTTGGAAGAAACATATGAGCTTCAATTACAGTAGAGTCATATAGGAAAATTTACATATTTCACACTGAAATATTAATATATTAGTCAAATTCTCATCAGGTTTAAATATGTTGTTAAAATAAGGACTCAGTACATTTGATAGAGAATGTTGAAATAAGAGAGACATTTTCCCAATGGAAACTAAAGGCATATTCAAAGCTTGTGGAGACATGTCAGTGCCTAAGGCACTGAGTAGGCAAGACTTTTTTGGCAGAGATTTTATGGGCTTTTTCAGTATAACAAAATGAATAAGTCACTAATTCATTTTGGTTGCTATAAGTGAAAATTTGCATTTAATGGACCAGCTAATGAAATCAGTAAAATTAAATTAAGACATACTATATGCTAACAAGAATAATAATTAGCTCTATTACAATGTATTAACTTTTCTTTTCACATTTTTGTAGTAAAATGTATCATCCTAAAAATATTCCTGAACCTGTAGCATTAACATTTCCCTAGGAGGCCTGATTTAAAATACCCTTAATGTGTCTGCCTCAATCTTCTACTTTATATGGTAAAACTAATATATAATTAGAGCCACAAATGTATAATTCATGGTAATGTAATGAAGCTTATGTTTCAGTATATAAATGCTTCCCTAGCACATTAATGGTATAAATGACAATTATATGAGATCTAATTTGAAAGAAAGCAGTATTTTTGAGGTCTTTATTACATATGAACAAATATATTTTAACTCAAATATTCCTTTGTCTATTAATTCCAGCAGGATCTCTACTTGATTACATCTTATTTACCAACTAGTTCAGGATAAAATTAAACTGCATTTATTTTTTTTTAATAAAACTGCTTCATGTAATTCTGTATTTAAAACTGATCTGCCCTCAACCTTGAATTCATTCACATTGGTCATATTGTATGTGTATGTGACTATTTCTTCTCTAAGAACATGATACTCTTCAAAAATATGAATGTAACTATTGTATATTTTATTATTATAGCCTATCAATGATACAGAAAGTCTTTAGAATTAGCAATATGCCTTATAATCTGCCTGTTTTCATTGGACATATGAAAATAATAGATTTTCGTATATGGAAGTTTTCTAATGTTTGCAGACATATTTTCCCAAGTCATTCCCATGACTTTTCAGTTTCCTACTAATTCCTCAAATCTCAGCTTCCTCCCTGTTAGAGAGAGCCTACTTGAGCCAACCTCTTTCTAAAAATGGATATGACTAAAATACTTATTCTTTTTTAAGATTTTTCTTTGATGCTGGAGAATTTAATTCACTTAGATTTTATCTAAAGTACTAAATGAGACACAGAGTAAAAGGTTTTCTTATAGAGCAATTTTAGGTTCCCGAAAAACTGAGGGGAAGGTGCAGAGATTTCCCATATACTCCCTGTTCCTGAACATACATAGCCTCCACTCTCATTATTGACACCTCCCACTGGAATGATACATATGTTATACTTGATGACCCTGCATTGACATATCATAATCATCCAGAGTTCATAGTTTACACTAGTGTTCACTCTTGGTGCTGTACAGTCTGTTGGTTTGGGCAAACATAATGACATGAACCCACCATTGTAGTATCATTTTATTTCCCTAAAAAAATTTTCCTTACTCCACTTAGTCATCCTTCAATTTAATTAACCCCTGGAAACCACTGATCTTTTTACTGTCTCTATAGTTTTACCTTCTTCAGAATATCATACAATGGGAGTCATACAGTATGTTGCCTTTTCAGATTGACTTCTTTCATTCAATATTATGTATTTAAGTTTCCTTTGTATTATTTCATGGCTTGATAGCTCATTCATTTTTATCACTAATACCCCATTAGATACAAAGAGTCGGACACGACTGAGCGACTGAACTGAACTAATAAGATACACCACAGCTGATTTACTCATTCACTTACTAAAGAAGACCTTAGTTTCTTCTAAGTTTTGGCAGTAAAGTTGCTATTAATATCCATGATTTATTTTTTGTGTGGATGGTCATAAGTTTTCAACTCCTTTAGGCAAATACCAAGGAGCACAATGCTGGATCATACAGTTATACAACAAATAGTTTTGTAATAAACGATCTTCCAAAGTGATTGTATAGTTTTCCATTTTCATTGCTGGTGGGATTATTTTTAATATCTTCTTTGATTAAGTGCTTTATGGCCTATTTTTATTGTACCTGTGATTTCATTGTCTTATATAAGAAGCCATTACTGAAAGCAATATATTTCTATGTTTTCTTCTAAGAGTTTTATAGTTTGACTTCTTATGTTTAGGCCTGTGATCTCTTCTGAATTATTTATGTACTTGTTTGTTTGTTTTTGTATAAGGTAGGAGGTAGGGGATCAATCTCATTTCTTGTATGGATATCTAATTTTTTCCATATCATTTTATTGAAATAACTATTTTTCTTCTTTCAGTTGTCTTAGAAACCTTGTCAAAATTAATTGATCATGAAGAGATCATTTCTGAACAATCAATTCTATTCTGTTGATCTATATGCCAATTTGTATGTTAGCACCACACTGTCTTGATTACTATTTCTTTTTTTTTTTTTAATTTAAAAAAATTTTTTTAAATTTTATTTTATTTTTAAACTTTACATAATTATATTAGTTTTGCCAAATATCAAAATGAATCCGCCACAGGTATACATGTGTTCCCCACCCTGAACCCTCCTCCCACCTCCCTCCCCATACCGTCCCTCTGGGTCATCCCAGTGCACTAGCCCCAAGCATCCACTATTGCTGTGTAGTAAGCTTTGAAGTCAGGAAATGTAAGTCTCCCAATTTTATTCTTCTTTTGAATATTGCTAAGGCAATGGCACCCCACTCCAGTACTCTTGCCTGGACACTCCCATGGACGGAGGAGCCTGGTGGGCTGCAGTCCATGGGGTCGCTGGGAGTCAGACACAACTGAGAGACTTCACTTTCACTTTTCACTTTCATGCATTGGAGAAGGAAATGGCAACCCACTCCAGTGTTTTTGCCTGGAGAATCCCAGGGACAGGGGAGCCTGGTGGGCTGCCGTCTATGGGGTCACACAGAGTTGGACACGACTGAAGCAACTTAGCAGTTGGCTATTCTGGATCCTTTGGTTTTCCATGTGAACTTCAACTTCCATTTAGGAATGTCTGTGGGATTATGATAGGGACTGCATTGAACCCATAGATTAATTTGACTAGTGTATCACTGTAACAATATTAAATCTTCCAATCTATGACTTTGTCTTAACATTGATTTAATTCTTTTCTATTTTTGTTCAAATATGTTTTGAAATTTTTGTTGTATAAATGGAAGGGAAGCAAAATTGTCACCCCAAAATGTCTCTTTAAGAATGTTGATTATTTCAAGCTAAAAAGAATCAAGGGCCAAAAGCCCAGAAAGAAATTTGACCTTCTTTCTAACTACCTAAGGAGCTTCCCTGATAGCTCAGTTGGTAAAGAATCCGCCTTCAATGCAGTAGACCCCTGTTCAATTCCTGGGTTGGGAAGATCCAATGGAGAAGGGAGAGGCTACTTGCTCCAGTATTCCTGGGCTTTCCTTGCGGCTCAGCTGGTAAAGAATCCGCCTGCAATGCAGGAGACCTGAGTTCAATCCCTGAGTTGGGAAGATCCCCTGGAGAAGGGAAAGGCTACCAACTCCAGTGTTCTGGCCTGGAGAATTGCAAGAACTGTATGCGGTCAAAAAGAGCTGGACACAACTGAGAGACTTTCACTTTCACCCACTCCAATGTTCTTGGGCTTCCCTTCTGGCTCAGCTGGTAAAGAATCTGCCTGCAATGCAGGAGAACTGGGTTCATTCCCTGGGTTGGGAAGATCTACTGGAGAAGCAAAAGGCTTAGTCTCTCAGTTGTGTCCAACTCTTTGTGACCCCATTCAATTCGTAGAATTCTCCAGTATTCTGGCCTGGGGAATTCTACGAACTGAATGGGGTCACAAAGAGTCGGACACAACTGAGAGACTTTCACTTTCTCTAACTACCTAAAATAATTTATATAGAGAGCCTACTCCTCAAATAGAGCTCTCACAAGAGATATCTGCAAAGAATATGAGCTAGATGTGGTGGGGGTAAGAAGACCTAGAGATCAGAGTCCATTCTGTGTCCCACTGTCTTTGTGTGACCCAGCAAACTCCCCCCCCCCACCAAATATGTGCTTGTCCATCTCCTTGTGAGCTGTCTTCCTTTTCTTTGAAGTCCCAAACAATTACCCCATCATCCACGTTTGCTTTTAGCCAAAGATGGTATTTAAGATAAGGTCATCAGCCATTTTGGTGAGTTACTCAGTTTTCCTAGGTCTCTCCCAAGGATACATGTTATTAAGCTTTTGTTTGACTCTAATCTGTGTCATGTCAATTTAATTCTTAGACAAACCAGAAGAAGCTAGGAGGGTAAAGGATAATTTCTTCCTCTCCAACAGTATCTTGTACATTTTTTGTCAAATTGCTTAAGTACTTTTTAGTTTTTGATGCTTGTAATTTGAATTGTTGTCTTTAGTTCAGTTTCAGGTTGTTTACTATTACTATACAGAAATATACTTCTGCTCTTTGAATGAATCTTTTACTAGGAATTAACCCATGTTATAAGTTCTAAGAATTATTTTGTGGATTTTGTAGGATTTTCTATATATCAGATTATATCATCTACAAATATAGAGTTTCACTTCTTTAGTTACAATCTGGATGCCTCTAATTTATTCATTTTGCCTAATTATTCAGGATAGAACTTTCAGAAAAATGATTAATAGAAGTAGAAAGGATAGATATTTTTGTCTTTCTGATTTGAGGAAAAATCTTTCCGTCTTTTACCATTAAATATGATGTTAGCTACAGGTTTTTGTACTGATAGATGCTCTTTTTCAGTTTGAGCAAATGTCATTCTATTCCTTGTTTGTTGAATTTTCTTTACCACAAAATTTACTAGACTTTGCTAAGTACATATTCTATGTTTATTGAGATGACTATATGAATTTTGCTCTCTATTCTGTTAATATGATGTGTTCTATCCATTCATAAATTATGATTGTTGAGTGGCTTTTCTTTCTGACTCTCTGTGCTGACTGAATTGTGATATAGACCAAGATCAAGTATAAAGGTGACCAATTCTAATCGTCACCTCTACAGTCTTCATATGCAGCTCACAAAGTCTACACTTTGATGTTCTTTACTTAGTAAGTCATTTCTGACTCTTTGTGACCCCAGGGACTGTAGCCCTTCCAGGCTCCTTTGTCCATGGGATTTCTCAGGTAAGAATACTGGACAGGGTTACCATTTCCTTCTGCAGAGGATCTTTCTAACCCAGGGATTGAACCTGCATCTTCTATGTTGACAGGCAGATTCTTTACCACTGAATCACCAGGGAAACCCCAATGTCTACACTTACGGGGATGTAATATTAGTAAATTTGGATATTTGGCCTCAGGTTCAAACCATGGTCTCAAACTTTTGTTTACTGGTAATAAAGAGGGTATTTGTAGCTCTTGCTGACTACTGTATTTCTTTTTTGCTTAAAATTTGAGGTAAAAATGTGATTAATTGGTAATTCTTAAAAACTGTAAATCAGATATTTTAGTGGCCATTAAACTAGAATTTAAGGTATAACTTTATTTTTTTTTCCATTTTCACCAATAATTGCATTAACTTACCATTGGGTAAAACTGTCGCCACAACTTAAATATATTCCTTGCTGTTGCTGCTAAGATGCTTCAGTGGTATTCGACTCTGTGCAACCCCATAGACGGCAGCCCACCAGGCTCCTCTGTCCCTGGGATTCTCCAGGCAAGAATACTGGAGTGGGTTGCCATTTCCTTCTCCAATGCATGCATGCATGCATGCAAAGTTGCTTCAGTTGTTTCTGACTCTGTGCAACCCTATGGACAGCAGCCCACCAGGCTCCTCTGTCCACAGGATTCTCTTGAGAAGAATAATGGAATGGGTTGCCATTTCCCTCTCCCAAATATATTTCTTAAATATGCCTATTTAAATTTGGCATTCAAGTAAGGTTCACAAGGACATAAATTTGATTAAGATGAAGGACTGCTTATCCTGATTTAGCCAAAAGTAAATCTTGAAGTTATTCCACACATTACTATTTTTAGAGAACAAACATTTTCCGTTAGTAAAATCAAAGTTAAAACACTTTAACACAGAGCATGGCACTATATTAAATGTAATTTTACTCCTTTTAATTTTATATTTTTTATTAAATACAATTTATAAACTTGTATTCATTTTACAATTTCATTATATGTTTATGTATAAGGTATTTTAAAGTGATGTCCTGTAACTATAAATATTAGGTAATATTAGTAATCCAATTTGGAATAAGATTTATTTTTTTGTTTATGCTAGTTTTTTACATTAGTCAAATTTGAGAGTATTTACTTTGAGTAATCTATATTGCTTGCAAATCCCTGGTCTGGTCTGACTCCTTAGTGTTTTTTTACTCTCCCTGTTATCCTTTTCTGATTCCTGCCTGGTAAATTCCTGGTTCTCCTTTTGGGTACAGAACAAAAGCAACAGTATTTCTCCAACTCCCCATTAATCATTCACCAGCTATGTCTGTCCCTGTGCATGTAGGTGTACATATGTGCATGGCACACACACACACACACACACACACACACATTATTTTCTACTCTGTGTTCCTAGAGTATGCTTTACTTCTGTATCATTTTGCTATCTTATTTACTGTGTTAACTTACCTCTCTTCTTATGTTAAAATTTCCTTGAGAAAAAGAACTACTTTTTACTCTGCTCTATGTCTTCTCTTTCCAGCATTCTACTTAGTTCACAGTACCTCTCACTGATTCTGAGTTGAATTGAGTAAACACATAATCTGTATGTGTTAGAAGCTGCCTGCAATGCAAAAGACCCAGGTTCAATCCCTGGGTTTGGAAGATTCCCTGGAGAAGGAAATGGCTACCCATGGAGAATTCCATGGACAGAGGAGCCCGATAGGCTACAGTTCACGGAGTCACTAAGAGTCACACAAGACTAAGTGATTAACATACACACATAACCTGTAATATCATATTTTAAAAAGAAGTGATGGATAATAACCTGAATTTATGCTTTTCATATGTTAAAAAATGTTTAGAAACTCCTCTTTTAAAATCATATGAAAGGTATATCCCGTTTTTAGGACATTAATACATTTTATACTAAATACTTAGGTTTCTAAGAAGTTAATGCCTTTTTATGTTAGAAAATGCAATGAGGAAGAAATATGTATTTAAACTCTTTATAGTATGCATTTTAATTTTGGGATGGTTTGCTATTAATACCCACTGTAGTAATAGTAAATCCTATTTCTGTTTTACTGATGACTTAGTGATTTCAGCTTTCTCATTGCAATTTAGCTTATTTCCCAAGTGACAGTACAATATTTTAAAGTAAATTACTATTCCCATTAATCATGACAACTCTATTCAGACAATAATGTAATCAATAAATACATGTTGATCTCCTACTATGTGTCAAGCAATAAGATGACTACCATATACAGAATTAAAGTTATATTTTTGTGCCTCAGAAAGAAAAACTAAATAAATATTGAAATACAGGGTTATCATGAGCAAGAACATGTCCAGGGATCAAGAAACATAGCTGAATCCTGGCATGTCTTGAGTAAGGAGGATTTTATTGTTGTTTTGGCTTGGTTTTTGTTCATTTTAACTTAAAATAGAATATGAAGGAATCAAGTAAATCATACTAAATAAAATACAGTAGACAAAGTCAAATATCATGTGATATCACTTATATGTAGAAACTAAAAGAAAAGGTTAAAAAAGGCACAAATGAACTTATTTCCTAAACAGAGATAAAGTCACAGACAGAAAATAAAAAATAAAAAGTATTGTTACCAAAGGGGAAGGGCGGGTGGAAGGAGGTTGGGATTAACATATACACACTCAGTGTATAAAATAGTTAACCAACAAGGACCTACTGTATACCACAGGGAACTATACTCAATAAAATTTAATAATGTATAAGAGAAAAGAATCTGAAAAAGAATATGTGTGTATGTTAGTTGCTTAGTCTTGTCCCACTCTTTGTGACCCCATGGATTGCAGTCCACCAAATTCCTCCATCCATGTAACTCTCCAGGCAAGAATATTGGAGTGGGTTGCCATTTCATTCTCCAGGGGATTTTTCAGACCCAGGGATTGAACCTGGATCTTCTGCATTGCAAGCAGATTCTTTACCAACTGAGCCACCAGAATATAGATGTATAACTGAATCGCTGTGGTATGCACTTGAAACTTACATGATAATGTACATCAAATATACTTCCATAAAAATTCTTCAACTTAAAAAAAAAAGAGAGTCTGGAGGAAGTGCTTTGAAGACACAAGGTAGGAAAAGTACAAAGGAACTGAAAGGGAAAAATTACAAAGGAAAAACTGTAAGTGGTTCCCTCTTCATAGCCGAACTGTAAAGCACTCTTGGTGAGAAAGCAAACACTAAAAAAGGAGAGTTAGTACAGTAGGTTCAATAATGACTACCCCCAAATACAGGGCTTCCCAAGTGGCACTTGTGGTAAGGAACCCACCTGCCAATGCTGGAGACATAAAATGAGCAGGTTCAATCCCTAGGTCAGAAAAATCCTCTGGAGGAGGCATGGCAACCCATTCCAGTATTCTTGCCTGGAGAATACCATGGACAGAGGAGCCTGGTGGGCTACAGTACATTGGGTCAGAAAGAATCTAAAACAATTGAAGTGACTTAGTATGCAAACACAGAGAAGGCAATGGCACCCCACTCCAGTACTCTTGCCTGGAAAATCCCATGGACAGAGGAGGCTGGTAGGCTGCACTCCATGGGGTCGCTAGGAGTTGGACACGACTGAGCGACTTCACTTTCACTTTTCACTTTCATGCATTGGAGAAGGAAATGGCAACCCACTCCAGTGTTCTTGCCTGGAGAATCCCAGGGACGGGGGAGCCTGGTGGGCTGCTGTCTATGGGGTCGCACAGAGCCGGACACGACTGAAACGACTTAGCAGCAGCAGCAGTATGCAAACAAACCCCTCAAAATATGCATGCCCTAGTCCTTGTAAACTTTTAATGTCTTTGCACAAAAGATTAAGTTAATAATCTTTAGATGGGAAGACTTTACTAGATTATGTACAATCATATATATTCTTATATTATAAGATAATTGTGTGAGTCGCTTAGTTGTGTCTGACTCTTTTGCGACTCCATGGACCATAACCCACCAGGCTCCTCTGTCCATGAAATTCTACAGGCATGAATACTGGAGTGGGTTGCCATTTCCTAATCCAAGAGAAAGGCACAGGGAAATTTGACACACAAAGAGAAGAGGAGAAGACCCTGTGGTCATCAAGGCAGAGACTGAAGCGATGCACTGATGAAAGACTGAAATGATGAAACCAAAGAATGGCAGTAGCCACCAGGAGCTGAAAGAGGCATAGAATAGATTCTGTAGAGCTTTGGGAGGGAACCCAGCCCTGCCGCCACCCTGATTTCAGCAACAAGTGCTGCTGATTTTGAATTTCTGGCTTCAAGGACTGTAAGTGGGGCTTAGGAAGCATCACTATGAACAAAGCTAGTGGAGGAGATAGAATTCCAGCTGAGCTATTTCAAGTCCTAAAAGGTTACATTGTTAAAGTGCTCCACTCAATATGCCAGCAAATTTGGAACACTCAGCAGTGGTCACAAGACTGAAAAAGGTCAGTTTTCATTCCAATGCCAAAGAAAGGCTATGCTAAAGAATGTTCAAGCTACTGCATAGCTGCACCCACCTCACAAGCTAGCAAAGTAATGCTCAAAATTCTCCAAGCAAGTCTTCAACTGTGCATAAACTGAGAACTTTCACATGTTCAAGCTGGATTTAGAAAAGGCAAAGACACCAGAGGTCAAATTGCCAACATCTGTTGGATCATAGAAAAAGCAAGAGAGTTCCAGAAAAACATCTACTTCTGCTTTATTGACCATGCCAAAGCCTTTGATTTTAAGGATCTCAACAACTGTGGAAAATTTATAAAGAAACAGGAATACCAGACCACCTTATCCGCCTCCTGAGAAATCTGTATGCATATCAAGAGACAATAGTTAGAATTGAACATGGAACAATGGACTGGTTCGAAATTGGGAAAGGAGTACATAAAGGCTGTATATTGTCACCCTGCTTATTTAACTTCTATGCAGAGTACAACATGCAAAATGCCAGGCTGGATGAAGCACAAGCTGGAATTAAGATTGCTGGGAGAAATATCAATAACTTCTGATATGTAGATCACACCACCCTTATGGCAGAAAACGAAGATGAACTGAAGGACCTCTTGATGAAAGTGAAAGAACCGGAGTTGAAAAGCTGGCTTAAAACTCAACATTCAAAAAACAAAGATCACGGCATCTGGTCCCATCACTTCATGGCAAATATATGGGGAAACAATGGAAACAGTGACAGACTTTATTTTCTTGGGCTCCAAAATCACTGCAGATGGTAACTGCAGCTATAAAATTAAAAAACCCTTGCTCCTTGGAAGAAAATCTATGACAAAGCTAGACAGCATATTAAAAAAACAGAGACATTACTTGGCCAACAAAGGTATGTCCAGTCAAAGCTATGATTTTTCCAGTATTCATGTATGGATGTGAGAGTTGGAGCATAAAGAAAACTTAGCACTGAAGAATTGATGGTTTTAAACTGTGGTGATGGATAAGATTCTTGAGAGTCCCTTGGACTGCAAGGAGATCCAACCAGTCCATCTTAAAGGAACTCAGTCCTGAATATTCATTGGAAGGGTTCATGCTGAAGTTGAATCTCCAATACTTTGTGTACCTGATGCAAAGAACTGACTCATAGGAAGAGACCCTGATGCTGGGAAGGACTAAAGGCAGAAGGAGAAGGGGACAGCAGAGAATGAGATGGTTGGATGGCAACACTGACTAGATGGACTTGAGTTTGAGCAAGCTCTGGTAGTTGTAGATGGACAGCGAAGCCTGGAGTGCTGCAGTGCATGGTTTTGCAACGAGTCAGCCACGACTGAGCAACTGAACTGAACTGAACTGGGAACTGTAAGGCAATACATTTCTGTTATTTTAAGCCATAAAGTTTGTGCTAATGCATTAAAGCATCCCCAAGAAATAAACATTGATAAGGGAATATTAAGCAGTGTGGGTGATTGCATGGCAAGCTAAACAATTTGCACTCTGATTAATGAAGACATTCTTAACAATAAGAGAGTAATAATCAAAAAAATTGAATAGGTAACGAACAATATATCTTCAACTACAATGCAAATGTATAATCTTACCATGTATGCATTTTCTAAAATAAGAGACTTTTTTAATATTAATCATTCAGTCTACATATATATCAGTTATGTCTGTATGTTTTATTTTCCTGAAAAGACTATGAATCTTGAACTTACAGGTCAATTTTTCCTTTTGATAATTTTATCAAATTTATCCACATGCCATAGGAAATTCTGCAAATATATAAAATACTGCAAATGTATGATGGTGATGGTTTAGTTGCTAAGTCATGTCCAACTCATTGAAGCCCCACAGACTGTAGCCTACCAGGCTCCTCTGTCCTTGGGATTTTCCAGGCAAAATATTGGAGTGGGTTGCAGTTTCCTTCTCCAGGGGATTTTCCAGACCCAGGGACCAAACCCAGGTCTCCTGTATTCAGGCAGATTCTTTACCAATTGAAACACTTGGGAAACCCCAACACAATGTATAGCCCTTACAAACCTCTGAAACAGAATCATTCACTCCACAGAAGGTAATAGAAACTTTGGAAAGGATAGACTGTAAAATGATTGACTGATCCCCATTACATGTGCATTCTAATATTTAGCCAGAGTGAAAAATGGGCAGAGAGAGAACTCGCCTACTGGATCATTTGCCGATAGTGAGTTAAAGTGAAATGCAATTTGGTTTTACTCCTTTTCTGTGTAACCAGCAGCATGACTTTGGAAACGTTACTTTGAGGTTTTCTGTTTCAAATTCCTATTTACACATTTCTGCAGGTATACTCTGAGGCCTGTTCCAGCTGTTCTATTCCTCTTCTCTTCTGGTGATAATGTTCTACTTCTCTATGGTAGAGAAGTAAGACCAGATAATAATTTTAAAATAATTTAACTATTCAGGAAATGTTGACAAAGAATAGTTCAAAGTTAGAGCAGCCAAGAAAGAAGTGAACTGTGAAACAGTTGGCATTGCTATTCTTTTCTATCAGTTGTGAGAAGACTGTTAGCTTTTGATATGTAAACCTGCTTCCTAGAGCATATAGACATTCTGGATCATACTATATATTACTTGATTCTTGCTAATCAGGCAGATGGAGGCTTCCCTGATGGCTCAGATAATAAAGAATCTGCCTGCAATGCAGGAGATCCAGGTTTGATCCCTGGGTTGAGAAGATCCTCTGAAGAAGGGAATAGCTACCCACTCCAGTATTCTTGCCTGGACATTCCCATGGACAAAGGAGCCTGATGGGCCACAGTTCATGGGGTCACAAAGAATCAGACACGATTGAGTGACTAACACACATGCATGTAATCAGGCAGATGTCTATTTCTACCTTAGGGTGGTTAGTCACTGAAAGTTTGTTTTATGGACACGGTCTCTACCACTGTGACAAGAGTCGATCTTGAAAATAATCTCTCTTGAAAATAGAAATAAATACACAAACATATATGGCTGAAATGCACACAGACTTCAATACTATCTATCAGTCTATTTGATTAAAATAGCTCAGTAAACAAATAACCTACAAATGGTATATCTGGGAATTCAAAAGAGAAGAGCATGCATTTATTGATAATACTGATTATATGTCTGCATTCTCACATTTTCCTATATTCTATGGTTATCTAACTATGAAGGATGAACTAGAAACTGTAGATTGCATTGACTATACTTGTTCTGCACAGTGTTTAGGACATGGCAGTGGATAATATGCCATTTAGTATATGTTTTGATCATGTTTGACCATTTTGAATTATCCTTGTTGTTCTTCACTTCATTCCAACTATAACAAAGCTGAAATTGCAATAGTCTTTATGAATCTGGAATGTTTATTTCTATACCAAGAAGTAAGATTTTAGTATATTTGTAAACTCATTACACTTCATTAAATCTTACATTCCTCATATAAACATTGGTGTTACTTAGGCTGTTGCAATCAACTACAATACAATTTTACAATTATTTATAGAATTAAAGAATTGCCATTATGCATATGATACTGTCTGTATTTCATTTATGTATGCATATAAAGATTCTAGGTAATTATACACTATATATTCTAAATTAAAGCTTATTATAATAATAAAATTTCTATGTTGCCTAATATTTCAATAAACGATGCTCAAATTATGCAAATTAAATTAATATAATGCATATTATTTCTAAATATTAATGATGCAAGTGCCTATTTTGATCAAATAAATGTTCATACTGTATACAAATTTGGTTTTGCAAACTAATATCCTAAATGCAGTAACCAAACATAATAGCTAAGTAATAATATAGCTGCTGCTGCTGCTGCTGCTAAGTTGCTTCAGTCGTGTCTGACTCTGTGAGACCCCATAGACGGCAGCCCACCAGGCTCCCCCGTCCATGGGATTCTCCAGGCAAGAACACTGGAGTGGGTTGCCATTTCCTTCTCCAGTGCACGAAAGTGAAAAGTGAAAGTGAAGTCGCTCAGTCGTGTCCGACTCCTAGAGACCCCATGGACTGCAGCCTACCAGGCTCCTCCATCCATGGGATTCGCCAGGCAAGAGTACTGGAGTAGGTTGCCATTGCCTTCTCCGAATAATATAGCTACTCATATAGTAAGCAGGTAGTCACCTGCCATTAATATTTTGAGTGTCATTTTGTAAATCCAAATTTTTACTTTTGGAGTGAATGCATTTAAACATACAACTACATAGCTAAAATCATACTGTGAAATCATCGTAAAAATGAATTAAATCCTTAGATACGATTGGATTGATTCAAAATTTTGTGCCTGTCACATTAAACAGTTTTCTTTAGTATTAATATTATTACTTCACCCATTTGACAAATTGTAAATCCAGGTAAAGAGAAGTAATGTGACTTGCCTATTACCTAAGGAAACATTTGGATTCAACCATTACTAGTGGCACTGAAGACTCCAATTGCTGGGATTAATTTCGATTCTGACAGGTGAAATAAGAATGCTAATTTCTGACCTCACATTTACAGAAAAAGTGAACAAAGTAGAACGCAAACATGCACATTTATGAGTCAAGATGTCTGACACAAGTATATCCTGAAGCACCTACAGGGTCAATCAAAATAATTTACTCAAGGGTATTGGCCATTCTGATTCTGTGGATAAAAATGGACTGCTTACACAGTAGACACCAATCACCTGTTTGAACCAAGCAAGAATATAAATCATCAAGCAAAGGAAAGTTTTCAAAGTATTCCAAACAGAACTTCAGCACCCAACAAAGCTGTAACAAGCAAAAACATTACATGGATCAGCCTGCTGTTCAGCAAATAAAGGAGGTAGCTTTGTTCAACGCAGGCTCTGAGCTGACCTGGGGCTTAATAGGCAGTCACAGCACCAAACTCTGCAAGCCGCAACACTGGCCAAAAATCAAAACACAGGCTCCTTCAGTGTCCATGTCTTTTCATAGAGCTGAACTCACAGGCTATTAAAAAAGACAGGTAAGAAGGACACATCATCTAGACATATGTGCACATAAATATTTATGTAATTTCCAAAAAAATAATAATATGCATATTCATTTAAAATAATTTTCAATTTATATAATGTGTTTCATTTGTTATTTGAACTTTTTAAAATAAATGTGAATTTTATTAAAAAGAACCTGAACTATTTCTCAAGGCAATAGTATCCCATTTTCAAAGTTCAAAAGCAATATTTCAAAGTAATTGAGACTGACATAATGACATTACATGTATACATATAGCATGGATTTGAAGTCAGTTTACTAACTTAATCACCATCCACATTGATTTTGGAAGCCAAGAAGGTAAAATCTGTCAGCATTACCAATTTTTCCCCTTCTATTGGCCATAAAGAGATGGGACCGGATGCCATGATCTTAGTTTTTTGAATGTTCAATTTTAAGCCAGCTTTTTTTTTTTTTTTTACTATCCTCTTCTACCCTCAACAAGAGCCTCTTTAGTTACTCTTCACTTTCTGCCATTAGAGTGGTATCACCTGCCTATCTAAGGTTATTGATATTTCTCTGAGAAATCTTGATTCCAGCTTGTGTTTAATCCAGCCTGGCATTTCACATGATGTACTCTGCATATGAAGTAAACAAACAGGGTGACAATACAGTCTTGTACTCCTTTTCCAATTTGTAACCAGTCAGTTGTTCCATGACCAGTTCTAATTGTTGCTTCTTGACCTGCATACAGGTTTCTCAGGAGACAGATAAGGTGGTTTGTTATTCCCATCTCTACGAATTTTCCAGTTTGTTGTCATTCATACAACCAAAAGCAATGAAGCAGAAGTAGATTTTTTTTTTCCCCTCTGGAATTCCCTTGCTTTATCTATGATCCAACGAATGTTGGCAATTTGATCTCTGGTTCCTCTGTCTTTTCTAAATCCAGCTTGTATATCTGGAAGTTCTTGGTTCATATACTGTTGAAGCCTAGCATGAAGGATTTTGAGCATTATCTTACTAGCATGTGAAATGAGTGCAACTGTGTGGTAGTTTGAACATTTTTAGCACTGCCTTCCTTCGGGACTGGAATGAAAACTAACATTTTCACATCCTGTGGCCACTGCTGAGTTTTCCAAATTTGCTGGCAAATTGAGTGCAACACTTTATCAGCATCATCTTTTAGGATTTTAAATAGCTCAGCTGGAATTCCATCACTTCTACTGGCTTTGTTTCTAGTAATGCTTCCTAAGGGCTACTTGACTTCACACTCCAGAATGTCTGGCTTTAGGTGAATGATAACACCATAGTGGTTATCTGGATCATTAATACCTTTTTTGTACAGTTCTTCTGTATATTCTTGCCACCTCTTCTTAAACTCTTCTGATTCTGTTAGGTCCTTACATTTTCTGTCCTTGATTGTGCCCATCTTTGCACGAAATGTTACCTTGATGTCTCCAATTTTTTGGAAGAGATCTCTAGCCTTTCCCATTCTATTGTTTTATTTCTTTCATTGTTAACTTAAGAAGGCCTTCTTATCTCTCTTTGCTATTGTCTGGAACTCTGCATTCAGTTGGGTATATCTTTGCCTTTCTCTCTTGCTCTTCACTTTTCTTTTTCCTCAGCTAATAGTAAAGTCTCCTCAGACTTTGTGTTTCTTTTTCTTGTGGATGGTTTTGGTCACTGCCTCCTGCACAATGGTATGAACCTCCATTCATAGTTCTCCAGGAATTCTGTCTACCAGATCTAATCCTTTGACTCTATTCATCACCTCCACTGTATAATCACAAGGGATTTGATTTAGGTCATACCTGAATGACCTAGTGATTTTTCCATACTTTTTCAATTTAAGTCTGAATTTCATAATAAGGAGCAGATGATCTAAGCAAAAGTCAGGTCCATGTTTTGCTTTTGCTGACTGTGTATAATGTCTCCATCTTTGGCTGCAGAGAATATAATCAGTTTTCAGTTTTGACCACTTGGTGATTTTCATGTGTAGAGTCATCTATTGTATTGTTGGATTAGGGTGTTTGCTATGACCAGTGTGTTTTCTTGACAAAACTCTGTTAGACTTTGCCTTGTTGCAATTTGTACTCCAAGGTCACACTTGCCTGTTACTCCAAGTATCTCTTGACTTCCTCATTTTGTATTCCAATTCACTTTGATGAAAAAGACATTGTTTTTTAGGGGGTGTTAATTCTAGAAAGTCTTGCAGTTCTTCATGTGCACGCATGCTCAGTCACCTTAGTCATGTCTGACTCTTTGGGCCCCTTTGAACTGTAACTTGACAGCCTCCTTAGTCCATGAATTCTCCAGGCAAGAATACTGGAGTGGGTTGCAATACCCTCCTCCAGGAGATCTTCCCAGCCCAGGGTTCAAATCTGCTTATTCTGTGTCAAGGCTTCCCTGGTAGCTCAGTTGGTAAAGAATCCACCTGCAATGCAGGAAACCCTAGTTTAATTCCTGGGTCAGGAAGATCCACTGGAGAAGAGATAGGCTATCCACTCCAGTATTCCTGAACTTCCCTAGTGTCTCAGCTGGTAAAGAATCTTCCTGCAATGTGGGAGACCTGGATTCTATCCTGTGTTTCCTATAGGTCTTCACAGAACTGGTTAACTTCAGCTTCTTTGCCATCAGTGGTTGGGGCATAGATTTGGATTACTGTGATGTTGAATCATTTGCCTTGGTAATGAACCAAGATCATTCTGTTATTTTTGAGATTGCACCCAAGTACTTCATTTTGTATTTTTTTTTAAATTTTTTTGCTGTGTGTGCTATTCCACTTCTTCTAAAGGATTCTTGCCCACAATTGTAGATATAGTGTTCATCTAATTTAAATTCTATTTCCATCCATTTTAGTTCACTGAATCCTAAGATGTCGATTTTCACTCTTAACATCTCCTGCTTGACCATGTCCAATTTGCCTTGATTCATGGACGTAACCTGCCAGATTCCTATGCAATATTGTTCTCTACAGCATCACATTTTACATTCACCACAAGACTCATCCACAACTGAGCACCATTTCTGCCTTGTCCAAGTTGCTTCATTCTTTCTGTAGCTATTAGTAATTGCAGCATAGTGGATACCTCCTAACCTGGAGGACTCATCTGTCGGTATCATATCTTTTTTACCTTTTTATGCAGTTCGTGGGATTCTCAGGACAAGTTTACTGGAGCAGTTTGCCATTCCCTCTTCCAGGGGACCACTGGAATTCTGTCAGAACTCTCTACCATGACCCAGTCATCTCAGGTGGCCCTGCATAGCATGGCCCACAGCTTACCTGAGTTACACAAGCCCCTTTACTACAACAAGGCTGTGAACCATGAAAGTGAACATATGTATATATGTATTCACAAGACTGAAGATACAGGTAAAAGGAGTAGGAGTCAGTTTGAGTTCTTACTAAAGTTTGTGACAAAGTTTCTGGTTTTGAAACTAAAGGCAATCATAGGAAAGAGAAATTCACATATCAGATTTTGATTTATGACAATATAAGATGGTATTAATATTGAATCACAAGAATGGCAATCTATTTTCCTTATGTTTTACAACCCACATTTCTAATTTTTTAGAAAAATTTCTGCCTCACCAGTATTTAAATTGATATTGTTTTTGATTATAGTCTCCCTACTGAAACCATCAATTAAACTGCCAGATAAAAACTTATTCTAGTTTGCCATATTTACAACTTTGATTACTAAAGTAACATTACACTACATTTATCCTGAAGGGTCACTGCATCAAAATAAATAAATAACAGACTATAAAGCAGATGTAGTATAGTTAAAAGTTTCTAAATATAAAAAATGTTAATAATGTATTAAATTGTGAATACAGTTTGAGATGGTAGATCAAAAAACTAATTATTTTAATTTTTGCGGCTATTATTTGGAACTTTAATATATGAAAGATAATCCTCACTCAGAGTGATGACTAGGATGTTTGTGAGATAATGTTAGATGAACTAGCTTCAAATTTGCTCTCTCTATATGCATGCAATGCTATTATGTGAATCACAATTACTTTGAAATAGTTCTTCCAAGTTCTAAAAGTGAGCTATTGTTGCCTTGAGAAATATTCAGTCTCAAACATTCCGTCCTTTTCATAAAATTCACATTTATTTCAAGTGTTTAAAATAACAATGTATCAAATTATATGTTTGTAATTGTTTAAATGAATTGATTGCCTTAAAAGTTGGAATGATGCAGCAATCAAAGTGTTCCGTCTGGCAGATAAAATCAGAATTCCAATTCTAGCAATAGCTATCTGTGACCTTTTTAAAGACATTATTTACTCTCTCTGTAACTCAGAATACGAAATAATCACATTCTACTCAGCAATGTCTAAAATATCTAAAATTTGCCTGTGCCATTGTTTAAAATGTATTTACCAGAAGCAGAAAATTTTCACCCACTAGAATTGATTAGATTAAACAATAAAAATCTGTACTAAAGAGCTACATGGGTTGATTTTTCTCACAATAAGAATACAGAGGTCATTTTTTTCAAGTAAAATTGGCAGCTGGCCTTTTGAAAACCTCTAGGGAATAGGAAATACAGATTCATTTATGAGAAAAGATTTTCTTTACTTATCCAAATGTAGCAAAGAAAGTATCTTTAAATGGCTTTGTTTATGCATTTTACTGAGTGCTGAAATACTATTTTGTGACACTCAGAAGCAGTATTACCTAAAGGTATGACATTTTTTAATATATACCAAGAGATTGTGACTTAAGTATTATGAAAAAAGGATATCATGTGCTTAATTCTCATTACTGCTGGTAGTAGAAAAGAGAACTCCTTTTAAGTAAAACTGTATTTAAATATTTCTTCTCACTCTGTGAATAAAACATTTCTTTATGTGAAATTTAATAGAATTGATGCAAAAATGGGAAATATTTATGATATAGAGAAAAATTAGTACCTATGTTAAAGTCAGCTATTTGATTTGACTGCTGTCTGTGCCAGAAAAACTAACTCAAAAGTAGATTAAAAACTTATATGAGGAAAGCATAATGCTAAGCAATTTATACCTGTGTCGGATTCATTTTGATATTTGGCAAAACTAATACAATTATTTAAAGTTTAAAAATAAAATAAAATTTAAAAAAAAAGAACAAAAAAAAATAAAGTGCTTACAAAAAAAAAAAAAACGTATATTGGAATATCTTCAGGAAGTCATGGTAGCATGTTATTTCTTAGCAAGACTCAAAAAACATAAAGTGTCAGGGTCTTTTCCAATTAATCAATTCTTCACATCAGGTGGCCAAAGTATTGGATCTTCAGCTTCAGCATCAGGCCTTCTGATGAATATTCAGGACTGATTTCTTTTAGAATTGACTGACTTGATCTCCTTGCTGTCCAAAGGACTCTCCAGAGTCTTCCCCAACAGCACAGTGCAAAAGCATCAATTCTTTGGTGCTCGGCTTTCTTTACAGTCCAACTTTCACTTCCATAAATGACTACTGAAAAAACCATAGTTTTGACTATATGAACTTTGATTATACAGACCTTTCAGAAAAACCTCTACTTCTGCTTTTATTGACTACAGTAAAGTCTCTGACTGTGTGGATCACAACAAACTGTGGAAAATTCTAAAGGGATAGGAATATCAGACCACCTTACCTGCCTCCTGAGAAACCTGTATGCAGGTCAAGAAGCTACAGTTAGAATGGGACATGAAACAGCTGACTGGTTCAAAACTGGGAAAGGTATACATCAAGGCCGTAAATTGTGATCCTACTTATTTAATTTACATGCAGAGTACATCATGTGAAATGCCAGCCTAAATGAATCACAAGCTGGAACCAAGGTTGTCAGGAGAAATATCAACAACCTTAGATATGCAGATGATATCACTCAAACAGCAGAAACTAAAGAGGAACTAAGAAGCCTCTTGATGAGGGTGAAATAAAGTGAAAAGTTTGGCATAAAACTCAGCATTCAAAACACTAAGATCATGGCATCTGGTCCCATCACTTCATGGCAAATCAGTTCAGTCACTCAGTTGTGTCCTACTCTTTGCGACCTCATGGACTGCAGCATACCAGCTCTCCCTGTCCATCACCAACTCCCAGAGTTTACTCAAACTCATGGTCCATTGAGTTGGTGATGGCCATCCAACCATCTCATCCTCTGCTGTCCCCTTCTCCTCCCACCTTCAATCTTTCCCAGCATCAGGGTCTTTTCAAATGAGTCAGTTCTTCGCATCAGGTGGCCAAAGTATTGGAGCTTCAGCTTCAGCAACAGTGCCTCCAGTGAATATTCAGGACTGATTTCCTTTAGGTAATATTCATGGCAAATAGATGGGGAAAAAATGGAAATAGTAACAGATTTTATTTTCTTGGGCTTTCAAATCACTGTGGATGGTGACTGTAGCCATGAAATTAAGAGGCTTGCTCTTTGGAAGGAAAGCTATGACAAACATAGACAGCATATTAAAAAGCAGAGATATCACTTTGCTGAGAAAGGTTCTTATAGTGAAAGCTATGGATCTAGAACTCCTAAAGTTTGTAAATAACTCTTAAATATTACAAGCCATAGAAAAGATACAGAACTTCTCTAATCAGGAAAATGTGAATTAAAAATGATTTGATGAAATTGCTCACCCAATATTTTGTCAAACATTTAAAATCTGAAAATATTTTCAATCTTATGGAGTTTTTTAAAAACATATTTTGCAAGGCAATGGTATAATTTTGCTTATATCTAACTGTATATCCATTTGTACAGATGACATTTATTTATAATCATTATTTTGATTTTGTATAGTAATCATATCCCTTGGTCTCAGTCATACACACATAAGCACACACATGCACAGACATGCACATACACCCAGACAAATATCTTTTTAGATTTTCTAATCCATTGGTACTTTGTTGCTATTCTCTCAGCTCTATCATGTGTCCATTTTGCATTATTTTGGTGGCATTTTTTTTTTATTTGTCCCAGGGCCAGCTTCATAATCTTCAAAATTTTTCAAAATTTTGCACTTGCAAAAGAGCACTATAACCAAATCGCTGAGAATAGTGAATGATCCTATGAGAATTGTGATGAAAACTGCATGGACATTGTTTCCGCATTTTCCTCATTATCTACAACCTCATTAAGATATAACTTATTTACCTCAAAAATAAATAAAAACATCAATATCAGAGTGCCTTTAGCAGTTAAGCTAATTCTGTTTATTTCTTTACAAGAAAATCTTTGAAAGAGAAGTCCATGAATATTTTGTTTTTATTTTGTTCTTTTTCTCTCTGGAATCACTCCAATAAGTTATTTATAAAAAGAAGTCCATTAAATGAGACCTTATCAAAGGTAACAAACACCTGGAAATTATTACATCTCATATTTAATTCTTGCTCCCTGTATAATTTCACCTATGAGCAATATCTGATGCAGTATTTGATCATTCTTTCCTTTCTGAACTATATGTTTCTTCCTAGTTTCCAGGACATTATGTTGCATTTTTCTACTGCCTTTGGTTACTTCTGTTTCCTTCACTAGATTTTCCTCATATCAATAACCTCAAGATATTAAGTTATCTTTGAGCACAGTTCCAGGATGTCTCCCTTTGTCTATCTTATCCAATCTCAAGGCTTTAAACACCATCCATAAATTACCAATTCCTCACTTTATATTTCCACTAAATTTTTCCTCTGAACAAAAGACTCATTTATCAAAGTTCTGAGTAGAATTTGCATTTGGATGTCTAGTAAACATCTCAGCTTAAATCCTTTAAATTCTGATACAATGCTACCCTGTGCCAAACAGCTTTTCCTTCAATTTTATTCAACTCAATACATGGCAAATTAATATTTCTAGCTGCACACATCTAGTTTATTTCTCTTCACCTTCACTGCAAAGAATAACATTGAAAAGTTCATTTTTATGGTCACTTGGTTTGTATCAGATAGTAGAAGATACCAATCTTTGACGTAGTGGAAGTCAGGAAATCTGATTATCTTTATATATGTTTGTTTTTCTTGAAGATTCTCATATCTCCAAGCAGCTGGAACACTAGAGGATAATTTTATATTTTTTACCAATTATTTAAAATAACCAGCACCTTTTATCTTATATTTTGCATTCAGTTTTGTTGATCTTTTCCACCTGATGTTGTAAATTAAAATTTTTAAAAATCTGCTTATAAGAGGAAAGTACTTAGCTTTATTTATAGCTTTCTTTTGTATCTATGGAAACAATTTTTAAACATAAGGAGTTTATTGCACATGGACATTTACCATTTGTGTGCGCTATGGAAATATAAAGTATAAACCAATACTGATATTGGAGTAATCACAAAGAACTCTAATTGCTTTTTACAATAATTGTATGGTAGACAGAAGTGTTGAAAGGTGGATGCAGATAGGATGGGAAATGATGATTTCTGGCTTGCCTGTAGCTTTGTGTGCTCAGTGACTCCGTTGTGTCCAAATTTTTACAACCCTAGGGACTATATCCCACTAGGCTCCTCTGTGCATGGGATTTTCCTGGCAAGAATACTGGGGTGGGTTGCCATTTCCTGTTCCAGGGGATCTTCTTGACACAGGGATCAAACTCACAACTCCTGAGTCTCCTGCATTGGCAGGCGGAGTCTTTAGTACTGACTCACCTGAGAAGACCTATCTATAGCTTTATGCCTCCATAAGATCCTGACATGAGTTCTCAGAAATGAAGTTTTTCCTTGCTCTTCAGAAAATATCAAGGAATTTTCATAAAATGTACACAAAGGAGAGTAAGGCTATAGCGAAGAAGATCTTCATATGTTGACCACAGGTGATACTAAATGTTAAAGTCAATCCTAATGCAACCCACAATAACTCTGAACATGTATTGAGAAAATATCACATAATGAAGTAGGAAAAACTCATTTATAAGCTATTATAAGATTGCTTTGGTTGTTTGAAAGTTTAGTATTTTCTCTATTGTGTGAATACAAAATATTTGCTAAAAAACACTTTCATTATATTTTTGCTTATTTCTTGAGGGGAAAAAGAGTAATTTCGGTGATAAAGTCTCTGAAATTTAAAAGATCTATTTGCTTACAAAGAACTTAAATAAATCTAAATAAGAGAATTCATAAGTTTCCTACAATAAATAAATTTAGCTCAAAATACTATACACAAGTTATTATTTTAAAAAGTTTTAGACATCTGAGCTGTAACCCTGAAAACAAATTTTTAAAATTTTAGCCACAAGATAAAAATCACTATAATTTATAAAATAGAAAAAACAAAGTCAGATAGAAAGCTGGCAAGGAGTTGAAAAAATATAAAGTGACTCTAATATATTTATGCTACTTTTGAAATTTTTAAATCATGCTAATTTTCATATGAATACAAATAAATCATGCATTAACAAATATTTCTAATCAAGGCACATCTTTGAGTAATGTTAATTTTTAATAATTTTTGTTTAAAAACAATTTTCTCTCTGATTGCATCCCAATTTAAAAATTAAATGATTGCATAAGACTGGGTCTACTTCTTCACTATATTATAATGATCTATTTCTTTTTATTCTTATGCAAGTACTTCCCTGTCTTGATTATCATAACTTTACAATTAGGTACTGATAGTGTAACTTTGTTCTTTTTCAAGTTGCATTGAATAATCTAGATCTTTTTCATTTCTGTATAAAGTTTATAATTTCTTTATCGATCTCCACAACAAAGCCAACAAATAGAATTATAATAATTTCCACTCTATAGAACAAACTTAGAGAACTGTCATCTTAAGAATTTACTCATATTTATTTTCTTTTATTTATGTCTTTTAAAATTTTGCTTAGCAAAATTTTATAGATTTCAGTGTACCATTTATATGTATATATATATATATTCTGTTGAATTTATTCTTAATACATTTTGATGTTGTGGATGAACATAATTAAGTGACGCCCAGAAACAACTTTTGGCTGAACTGTTAAGTATTTGTCAGGTTAATAACAGTCAATATATGCTCCACTGCACTCCCTGGGTGAGCTCAGCACAGCTCTTACACTATATATATTTTTACTGCTGGCCTCAACTATCACCATCACCTCCTTTGACGCTGTAAGAGCCTTTTTGCTCATGGGTCACGCCTTTTCCTCAGGAATGACTGGTTTGCTTATGCTGAGTGAAAAATAAGCATGCACCATTTTTTTTTTCAATAAATGCTGCTGTGATGTGGTGTGTCTTGACATCTGGCCTCATGAAGGGGAGGAGGTGGCACTCTAAGCCACAGTCCCAGCAAAGGGTTGGGTGATACTGTAACAGACATTATTGTAAATAAAATTCTTCTTTTAAATTTAATTTCCATTTGTTTACCAAATGTATATAAAAATTAGAATTAGCTTTTGTGTGGAACCCCTTAAATTTGCTAAATTCATATAATGTTCTAGTTGTTTTGTAGATCCCTTAAGATTTTCTCTATAAACAATCATGTCCCTTGAGAATAAATATAGTTTTATTTCCTCCTTTCCAAATGGCTTCCCTGGTGGCTCAGATGGTAAAGAATCTGCCTGCAATGCAAGAGACTTGGGTTCAATCCCTGGGTCAGGAAGATCCCTTAGAGAAGGGAATGGTACTTACTCTAGTATTCTTGCCTGGAGAATTCCATGGACAGAGGAACCTGATGGGTTAAAGTCCATGGAGTCAAAAAGAATCTGACATTACTGAGTGACTAACATATTCATTCACTTTTCACTTTCACTTTCAAATGTTTTATATATATATATATATATACACATATATATATATATAATTGATGCTTTTGAACTGTGGTGTTGGAGAAGACACTTGAGAGTCCCTTGGACTGCAAGGAGATCCAACCAGTCCATTCTGAAGGAGATCAGCCCTGGGATTTCTTTGGAAGGAATGATGCTAAATCTGAAACTCCAGTACTTTGGCCACCTCATACGAAGAGTTGACTCATTGGAAAAGACGGATGCTGGGAGGGATTGGGGGCAAGAGGAGAAGGGGACGACAGAGGATGAGATGGCTGGATGGCATCACTGACTCGATGGACGAGAGTCTCAGTGAACTCCGGGAGTTGGTGATGGACAGGAAGGCCTGGCGTGCTGCGATTCATGGGGTCGCAAAGAGTCGGACACTACTGAGCGACTGATCTGATCTGATATATATATGTATTTCCTTTTTTAAATCTGTGTTTTTGGTTTGGTTTTCATTTTTTGACATGCCACATGGCAAGTGGGATCTTAGTCCACCAACTAGAGATCTAATAGAGCCCCCTGTATTGGAAGGTATCCAATACTGTGTAGAAATGGGAACAACAGAAATCCTGGTGTTGTTCTTAATTCTAAGGGTAAATCTTTCAATATTTTTACTACTAATTAAGTATGCTATTAGCTGTAGACTTTTATTTGCTTTTTTCTTCTCTTCCCCCCTCTTTTTTTTTTTTTTCATAGATTACCTTTTCTGTTAGACAAGACTGTCTTCTATTGCAAAATTAGCTGAGAGTTTTTGTCATAATATTGAATGTTGTGCTTTTTCATTTTTCTTTGCATCCATGAAAATAATTGTTGGGTTGGAAAAAAAGTTCATTCTGTTTTTCCGTAACATCTTATCAAAACCCCAATGAACTTTTTGGCCAATCAAATAGATTTTTTATCTTTCATTCAATGAATTATGTCAATTGATTTTTCAAGTGTTAAATTATGCTTGAATTTTTGGAATAGAACCACATTGGTCATTATTTTATAATTTTATGTCATCACTGATAGTCATTTAATTTATTGCTAGATCGTATTTACTAATGTTTTCTTAAGTTTTATTCTTATATATTATTTCATAATTTTGGTTAGGTTCTTAACAGCAATTTTATAAAGTGATCTTTATAACTCGCTGAATTTATAAATTTTTAAATTGCTGAACACATGAAGCAGCTTAGGAATATTTTCCTCTCCTATGTTGTAAAAGTAAGATTGTTATCATTTCTTCTTTAACTGAGCGATTGAAATTAGAATTTACCAATAAAATCATTGATATCTTGAATTTCTTTGTGGGAAGATTTTAAGAATAAATTCAGTGTATTTTACAGATATAAGCTTCTTTGCTGCTGCTAAGTCACTTCAGTTGTGTCCGACCCTGTGCAACCCCATAGACTGCTGCCCACCAGGCTCCCCGGTCCCTGGGATTCACCAGGCAAGAACACTGGAGTGGGTTGCCATTTCCTTCTCCAATGCATGAAAGTGAAAAGTGAAAGTGAAGTCGTTCAGTCGTGTCCGACTCTTAGCGACCCCATGGACTGCAGCCTACAAGGCTCCTCCGCTGTAGGATTTTCCAGGCAAAAGTACTGGAGTGGGGTGCCATGCCTTCTCCATAAGCCTCTTTAGATTTGTATTAATCACGTACTAGTTTGGGTCGGTTTTAATTTTCAAGAAATTTATCCATTTCATATAAACTAATTTATTGTCACAATGCTATTCACAATATTCTTGTGACATTTTCTTTCTCTGTCTGAAGAATATGTAGAAAATCTTTTTTCCTTTCATGTCTGGTTTTGATATGCATATTCTCTCTGTTTCCTTGATTACTCTAAAACTTTTCATTGTTTGGGACATTCCAAAAGCCAGCATTTGGAAAATTGCTAAATTTTCTCTACCGTTTGTTTTCTATTACTGATGTTTCGGTATTTTTTGTTTTTTCTTCTTCTTCTTTTTATTTGCTTTGATTTATTTTGCCATTTCCCCCTATCTTTCTAATTTAAAAGTTTACATCTTTGATTTAAGATTTTTCTTTCTTTCTAACAAAAGCATTTTTTAAAGTTGCAATTTTCCACTGAGTACCTTTTGATCTATGTTCCACAGATTTTGATCTGTCTTATTTTCCTTTTATATCTGCTCAGAATATTTTTTAATATCCCTTATAATTTTATCTGTGACCTACCATTTATTTAGAAGTATGTTGCTAATTTATAGTGGTTACTATTTTTAGTATGTTTGACAATTTTGGTGATATCTAGTTTTCCCAATTTAGACATGGGATTAATTTTTGCTTTTCCTGCTCAAGACGTGTACTTCTTCAATTTTTCTTTCTTCAAATTGAAAAAGTCTCAAAAAATAATTTTCACAATTTATTTTATTCTCTTTTAGAATTTCTATTAAATTTTGGAAAATGTGCTATAAACTTGTATTAGTTTTCTTGGGCTGCCATATAAAATTATCACAAACTCAGTGACTTAAGAAACAGAAATTCCTGAATAAATTTATTCTTTCACAGTTTTAGAGTCCAGGAGTCTGATCAAGGTGTGGGCAGGACTATACTTTCAGGAAAAGAATTATAATATAAAATCAAAAATCTTCGGAGTCTGAGAAGAATGAAAATGTCTAGAAAACACATCTAGTCTACCTATCTTAGGATTGTCTGTCGTAGATTCTGTAGGGGAGAATGTACTTCATGCTCTAAGCACCACCTTGGCCTTAGAACTTATACTTTACACTCCAAGCCTTTACATAAGACAAAATATAATAGTTTAGTCACTAAGCAAAGAGAAGGGGATTTTTAGTTATTCCTCAAGGTTCATAGGTAATATACTGAGCCATATCCTGTAAGCTGTTTTACAGATACTGAAGTCCCCAGCAGGTAGAAGAAGATGACTACATGATGATCAAATTGAAGCCATGACCATAAGCTGCTCCACTTCACACAATTCCAAGAACCAGCCTCAAAGAAATTGGAGCAAACTCTGGAACTCAAGATTAAGTGTATTTAAAACAGCCAAGATGATGCTGGTCAGACCACCACGTTACTGATTTTGAAATGATGGTCAGAGCTGACTGTGCCATTCTGCTCCCTCCATCTGCCTATACAATTCTGAAACTCCCCTTTGAAAGTTCCTGTCCCCTGAGTAGCAATGGGGAGATGGTTCTCAGACAGAAGTCTACCTTCTCCTCCAGTTTCCTACCTCAGAAGTAAAGTAATCTTTCCTTTACTATCAACATTGGTCTCTCACAAATTGGCTTTCAAGCAGTGAGCATCTGGTCTTGGGTTTGGTAACAATGCATATAGGCTTCCCTGGTGGCTCAGTAGTAAAGACTCCACCAATGCTTACCAATGCAGGAGATGCAGGTTCAGTATCTGGGTTGGGAAGATACACTGGAGAAGGAAATGGCAAGCCACTCCAGTATTCTTGCCTGGAGAATCCCATGGACAGAGGATCCTGGTGGGCCACTGTCCCTAAGGTCACAAAAAGTAGGACATGTCTTAGCAAAGAAACAACAGCAATGCATATGGCTTCTGGTGATAACTGACCTTCTTTAACTTAAGGCCACATCACTTCAATCTTGCTTTCATCTTACATCAATGTCTTTTCTGTTATCTGTCAAGGCTCTCCCTGTCTTATTCTTATAAAGACTTGTCACTGGGTTGGGCCCTCTTAGTAATCTAGGATGAACTCGGTTATAGGCTTAACATAATTAAACTGAAACAAAAAAGAAAACTTCTGAAACCTTTTTCCCAAATGATATAATGATCACGGGTTCTGTGAATTCGAATGTGGACATAACTTTGGGCGATAACATTCAACTCACTGTAATCTTTTTCCATGTCCCAGTTCATGGGGTCACAGAGAGCTAGACATGACTTAGTGACTGAAAAACAAAAATACTTTTCATTGCTTAAAATTATAACAAGTACATGATAAATGTATTATTCAGGATTATCTAAAGATATAGGAGGAGAAAAATTGATATAGGACGAGATAAAGACAGAGAGGTGATTATACAATTACAGGAACTGGCAAGAGTGCAGTCTGTGGGTCAGGAACACACAGGGAAGAACTCAGGCTGTGCTATTCAAGTTCAAAGACAGTCTGGAGGCATAATTCAGGAGATCTCAGTATTTTCTTTGAAGGCCTTCAATCAGCATTACTCAAAGTCTACTAATTTAAACATTAATTTAAAATATACATTCACAGGCCATCTAGATGGTTGTTTGACCAAATATCTGGTTACTGTGGTCTAGCCAAGTTGACACATACATTAACCATCAAAATTTATTTCCATAATTTTGTTTTTGTTCTTGGTTAAAAATCTCTCAGCTTTCTTTGCTTAGTCCTTATATCTGTTACTTCCTTCTCTTTATAATATTTTATAGATTTTCTGGATTTTCTGTGTTCAAAGAATTCTTTGTAGCTTTTTATATTTTATCATTTAGGACTACCTAATTTATATTATTTCCTTATAGTTTTTTTTTTTAATTATGCTCTTAACATTAACCATAAGTGTTTCCTTTCTGTGAGAATCTCATTTGCTTGCTGACAATTTTATCTGGTGTTTTATACTTTACTGAGATTCTTATACCATAGAAGTTACCATAAATCTAAGCTTCATATCCTCTAGCATAGATTTCCCTTTTTTTTTTCTTTTTTAATATAAGGTAAGAGCAGTCCTTTCTCAAGGACAGTCCTTTATTAGAATTTTTGATAATCTGAAGTAGAAAGTTCTTGTTCATCAGACACCTTGCTTCTTAAGACTAGTCTTCCATTAGAGAAGTAACTTGCCCCTTCTCATTCATCTTTCTGGACCAATCTCTTCTACTTAATTTTTAAGGAAAAATTATTATCCTACTTGAAATTTTTGGAAAATCCATATAAAGAGCTCACCTTTGTAGTTTTCTTTAAATCTTTTTTTGTGTGTATTTGTTTCATTCAGACTGGAAAGAGAAAAATAATCCTTTGACATACATTCTAGGAAAGAAAGGAATGGAAGTATATTGAAAACAATCAAATTAGCATTTCATGATATATCCCTACTTACCTTGACATGCAAGATTTGCAACCTATAACCTAGATCAGGGATAGAAAAATAACCCAATGGCCAAATTAATTTTACAGCCAATTTTTTTAAGGTTTGGGAACAAATGCTCATTTGTCTATGTATTTATTTCAAGCTACAAATGTGAAACAGTGAAAGCAAAGACATATGACCCATACAACTTAAAATATTTACAATTTTGCCTTTAACAATGACAAAAATAAAATTGGCCAGTCCTACTTAAAAGGCCTACTGGAGAAGGGATTGAGGTGTCTTTGAAGGGAGAAGAGGAAATGGTCTTATTTTTTCAGCCTAGGAATTGATCTCTAAAAATGGCTTTCCTTGCTCATCACTGTTCTCACAGAGTGTCCCAGGGACTGCTAGTGACTGAGGTGGTGCTATGTTCTAAGACTTTCTTTCTTCCAGGCTACCATCCCTAGACAGAATCTTGACAAAATTTACATCTTATTTATTTACTTTTTTACTTAGCTTACTGGGATAAAATCCCAATGCATCAAAGTCTGAGGAGAATTTTATACGTCTGGTATGTCATATCTAGTCTAGTTATCTCATCAGAATTAATTCTACAAATCAGTAGCTCTTGGCCAAAATATTTGAGCATCTCTATATAGATATTTCATCTCACAGTCTTTGGCACAGTATTCCAGGTGACTCTTTAATTTCCCTTGTTTCTTTTGGCAAACAGTTAATACTAGCATTTCTAAAGCATGTTAGATTTCAGTCCCACAGAAAAACTAATTCCTCAGAGAAGAGGGTCCTTTGGTAGACTACAGTAAAACATGGAATAATTTCAATTTCATATATCAAGAAAGACCTCAAATTTCTTAATATAGGAGATATTTATGGAAGTTGGCCTAAAAGTAAATTTACAGATTGCGAGTTCATTCTGGTTTGTGTCCTACTTTATGAGTTTAGTAGACTTTCCTGGAAATATCAAAACTTCATTCTCATTGTAGCATATCCATCACACATATCAGATTCGCTCCAAAATCACAATTGTGCTTTACTACTTTCCCATAATTTTAGTGCATAAGTCTGATCAATAACAGCCTTGTAACCAAGATGTTTACTAATTGTAGCACAGTCAGATAGGGGGAGGATTTCAAGTTAGGGTAACAATTTGTTCCAAGGTGCAACTGGGAATGTATTGTACTTCAAACCAAAAATATCAAAAAAGTCTCAAAATGCTTTCTATAAAAATTGGACTTCCCTAGAACAGTATCACAGCAAGAAAAAAGTCACATCTGGTGCTAAATATTTTTTTAAAGCAGAAAATTGTGAGTTTATGGGTGAATGAACAAATCTGTAAGATTCCTCTCAAAATATTTCATTTTGCCCCTTTCATGCAATGCTGCTGCTAAAAATACATCTCATCTGTCGCCTAGCTTTCCATCTTCCTCCAGTGTTACCTTTTTCTCTTTCTCTCCCTCCTCGCTTCTCCCACTTCCTCATTCTGCCCTTCCTCCATTCATCATTGTTAGAGGTATTTTCCAAACACTAACACTCGTCACTACTGCACATTCTTACTACAAACAGCCCTTTGGGAATTATTATTTCTCTCTTTCCTAACTTTTCTTTTTTCATTCAAGGTGGGTCCTACTGGAATTTTAGTAATTAAGTCATTCATTATCTTTCACAAATAAATACTACAATCGTAGTTTTTGATTCTTTTTTTTTTTTTTTTTTGAGTTGCCAGTAGTATGGCTTCATGCATGCTACATAAAGTTTTTTGCTCCATAAGCCATCATTAGAAGTCTCGGAGAAGCCAATGACACCCAACTCCAGTACTCTTGCCAGGAGAATCCCATGGACTGAGGAGCCTGGTAGTCGGCAGTCCAGGGGTTCGCTAAGAGTTGGACACGATTGAGTGACTTCACTTTCACTTTTCACTTTCATGCATTGGAGAAGGAACTGGCAACCCACTCCAGTGTTCTTACCTGGAGAATCCCAGGGAAGGTGGAGCCTGGTGGGCTGCCGTCTATGGGGTCGCACAGAGTCGGACACGACTGAAGCGACTTAGCAGTAGCAGCAGCAGAAGTCTCCTCACTATTTAAGAAAATGCTGTGCATCACAAAAGTTTCCAGGGAATAGAAGCAGGTGATTTATAACAATGTAAGCATGATACAAATTATAGGGGGTCTACAGTGCTTGCATGCTTCATAGTGATTTTAATTGTTGAATGGGAATACAACATTGTTTGCTCAAGATATTATATTCATTCTGTGCTTTATATCAATGATTTTATAGAATTTTAAATTTTACTTAAAAAATTTTAGAGTATTTTTAATTTTACAGCAAAATTGAGGGGCAGATAGAGAGTTTCCCTTATAATTCCTGCCCCACACATGCATAGCTTCCTGTTATTAGTATCCATCACTACAGTGGTATTGATACATTTGCTATGATCAATGAACCTACATTAACACAACACAAGCATCCAAAGGCCATAATTTTAATTAGGGTTCACTCTTGATGTTGTATATTCCATTGCTTTGTACAAATGTATTCATCATTATGGGCTTTCCTGGTGGCTCAGTGGTAAACAATCCACTTGCTGATGCTGGAGACACAGATTTGATCCCTGGGTTGGAAAGACTCCCTGGAGAAAGACATGACAATCCACTCCAGTATTCTTGCCTGGGAAATCCAATAGACAGAGGAGCCTGGTGGGCTACAGTCCATGGGATCATAAAAGAGTCGGACACAGCTGAACAACTAAACATATCACCATTATGGTATCATATACAGTATTGTTACTGCCATAAACATTCTCCATATATCAGTTATTTATCTGCCACCCTTCACTCAATTCTTTGCAAACATTGATGTCTATACTGTCTACATTTGCCTTTTTCAGAATAAGCAGGCCTCTCAGATTGGCTTCTTTCAATTAGTAATAAACATTTAAATTTGTGTATGTCTTTTTATTGCTTGATATCTCACTTCCTTTCAGCCCTTACTAATATTCTATTGTCTGGATGTATCATAGTTTATTCAATTTCTTTATTCATTCAATAACTGAAGGACATGTGGTAGAATTTTTGAGTCATGTATATTTTTAAACACAGTCACTACTTATGTTTCCAGCTTTCAGATCTGTCTTTAAAACCGAAGGACATTTCCAAACTGTGTAAATCTATTCTTTTTAGAGAAATTGGACCATTAAAGATGTTATGAAACCTAATGATACTATGGTTTTATTTATAATATTACTATTCTTTTCAATGTAAAATGTCATAAGTAATGTTTTGAAATAATTTTCTTTTTAGAATAGTCAAATTTTAACTGTGCAATTAAACAATTATATAATGTCATGATATATATTTGTATTTTATCACTGACAGGTAATTTTTTTCACATTTTTTGGCTTTTTACAGACTCTTTTATGACTATTCCAAATATGAGTTACATTAGAATCTTCTGAAAACTTACTTCAAAAAATATACTAAAATGTTATGTCACTGTGTTCCCTTACATTCTAGATCTGCTGAGGGAAGAACATTCAATATTGGAAATAAAAGCAAAATTAAACAAATGGGACCTAATTAAACTTAAAAGCTTCTGCACATCAAAGGAAACTATTAGCAAGGTGAAAAGGCAGCCTTCAGAATGGGAGAAAATAATAGCAAATGAAGCAACTGACAAACAACTAATCTCAAAAATATACAAGCAACTCCTACAGCTCAATTCCAGAAAAATAAATGACCCAATCAAAAAATGGGCCAAAGAACTAAATAGACATTTCTCCAAAGAAGACATACAGATGGCTAACAAACACATGAAAAGATGCTCAACATCACTCATTATCAGAGAAATGCACATCAAAACCACTATGAGGTACCATTTCACGCCAGTCAGAATGGCTGTGATCCAAAAGTCTACAAGCAATAAATGCTGGAGAGGGTGTGGAGAAAAGGGAACCCTCTTACACTGTTGGTGGCAATGCAAACTAGTACAGCCACTATGGAGAACAGTGTAGAGATTCCTTAAAAAACTGGAAATAGAACTGCCTTATGATCCAGCAATCCCACTGCTGGGCATACACACTGAGGAAACTAGAAGGGAAAGAGACACATGTACCCCAATATTCATTGCAGCACTGTTTATAATAGCCAGGACATGGAAGCAACCTAGATGTCCCTCAGCAGATGAATGGATAAGCAAGCTGTGGTACATATACATAATGGAGTATTACTCAGCCATTAAAAAGAATACATATGAATCAGTTTTTTTTTTTTTTTTTGATGGTTTAGTATGGTTTATTAAGCTGTGCCTTAGTACAGACGCTGGGGCTTGCCCATGGTGCTCAAAAATATGGAACACTTCACGAATTTGCATGTCATCCTTGTGCAGGGGCCACAAGATTGTGCTAATCTTCTCTGTATCATTCCAATTTTAGTATATGTGCTGCCAAAGCGAGCACTAAATCAGTTCTAATGAGGTGGATGAAACTGGAGCCTATTATACAGAGTGAAGTAAGCCAGAAAGAAAAACACCAATACAGTATACTAACGCATATATATGGAATTTAGAAAGATGGTAACAATAACCCTGTGTACGAGACAGCAAAAGAGACACTGATGTATAGAACAAGTCTTATGGACTGTGTTGGAGAGGGAGAGGGTGGGAAGATTTGGGAGAATGGCATTGAAACATGTAAAATATCATGTATGAAACGAGTTGCCAGTCCAGGTTCGATGCATGATACTGGATGCTTGGGGCTGGTGCACTGGGACGACCCAGAGGGATGGAATGGGGAGGGAGGAGGAAGGAGGGTTCAGGATGGGGAACACATGTATACCTGTGGTGGATTCATTTCGATATTTGGCAAAACTAATACAATATTGTAAAGTTTAAAAATAAAATAAAATTAAAAAAAAAGAAACAGAATGTGTTCTCACAAATGAGTATTACTGTTTTGATTTATCTCTAATAAAACTATAGACAAACATTTCACATATAGCTTGTTTACATATTATTATTATTACTAATGTCAAAATTGTCTACAAAGACACTATTCTGAGAAGTATACACAATGAAAAGTTTAGATTTCCTCACTAAAACTTTGTTGCAGCTACATAAAAAATACTGTGCCAAGTTCATAGTTAACATTTTATTGTAGTTATTTTGCACCTTGTTGGTCTGGAAACTGATATTTCAGCATTCTAGACCAGTGTTACTGTACAGTTTATAACACAATTTAATACTTATCACATTATATAACTACATCATTTCTATTTCTACAAAAACAGTGTTTATTGCTGAATAGTAAAGCTTTTCAAGTGTAGAGAATATCATGAGATTTGCTGGATAAATTAACTGCCTTGCAAATGGTGAAAGAAATGTCACATTTTATGAATCAGAGTTAACAAGATCTAAAAAATGGTACGCCACAATTTTCACAGTGCATTACTGTGATATTCTATCTGAGTATATTGCAGGCATTTACGATTAAATTTCAAAGCATCAGCAAAGAATCTTTCCCTAGCAAGTTTTAGAAGTAACTTCAATAGGATTACTCTAAATACTATAAATATACAATAGATTTCTATATAATATACATGAGGGAATATTGAGAAAATATAGAGGTGTGCATTTTGTCTGGAGTATACCAATTTCTTAATTTTAAAAACTTTCTTATCTTTCATTTCCCAATGAAGTATTTATTGTACATTGCTATTTATTCTAAAAGGTGGTGACAATTGCCGGGCATGTTTCAAATATATTTCTGTATATGGAAAATTTTATGCATTTTCAATATTCCTTCCATAAATGTGAGGCAAATAAAACCTATTAGGAGTCTGTTTATACAAATTAACTTTTTTAAAGAAGGTTTTTACATTGTTTTTGATGATCTTATTTTTGAAAGACCAAGCTGGAATGTAAAAAGGTATCACTCAGTCTCAACACAAAATCATTTTTTCTTTAATTCTAATTTATCCAGTTAAAGTAAATTAATAGGCACAGAACCTGAATTGTATGTAGTTATTCCCTACATGATAAAAGTTAGTTTATATTAGGATGTAAGTAACAATTATATAAAAATATGGACCAAACCCCATAAATGATAATATTTTTTACAAAACTATCAATGTTTTTAGAAGAGAAGGTAATAGAAGTAAGAAAGCAGCTGATAATATAAATTAATCTCAAAGAATCTTAAGGGAAGTATAGTTTATGTAGCTAATACTTACCTTAGCTAATTAATTTGCTTTTTTCTGTCTCTGTAACTACTATAGTTACTTTACAATGTATCCTACATTACTGAGATGGTCATACTCCATTTTTGCTGAAGACAGAACAAGATAATCAAATCTGTGTATGCTTGGTAGCTAATAATTTGTTACAATGATAAAAGTGCTACACTGATAAGAATAATAAAAGGAAATAATTATGTTTATTATAACATCCCATACACATGAAAAAGACTACCTTTATCTTTACATTTTAAAATTATGACCTGCTTCATTTTAACTTATTCAAAATCTCCTTAGAAATGGAAATGCATTGTCTCATTATTAAAGCTAAACATAACCTATCTGTAATAGGCTAGCAAGTTGTAATACAGTCCATGGGGTCGCAAAAAGTCAGTCATGACTGAGTGACTAATACTTTTACTTTTTTAAGTTGTAATAAATCTTTATTCAAAATGGAAATCATTAAAGATTATTGCTCTGATTTTAGATGCCATCAGATAATGGTTATACATGTTCACTAAGAAATTGCATACATTGATTAAATAATCCAGACTATGAGGTGCCTATTCACAGTTTTCTACATGCATAAGTTAGGGGGCATTGTGAATACTGCTTTTAAGAGTACCAAAAAGCATTCCTATCTGTGTTATTTGTTTTACGATCTCTCTTAATGTTTGCAGTTTAGCTTCACCCATGCCTCTTCCTAGTACAGGGTGGAGAGTATAAACATTAATACAATTACCAAAATTTCCTAGATCTTATAGGACAGATGATAGAACAACCATGACCCTACAAAATCTTACTGAGTAAGGTCTGGGGTCTTTTGTGGAGTGTCTCATGTTCTGTCATCCACATCTCTTTCCTTAGCTGAACTCTTCTCTGCCATGTGCTGTGTCACTGTTTTCCAATATGTCACCAAGACAGGTGAACACCTTGATATAGATGTTGACGACTAAATGATATTGTTGCTTCAAAACTTAGAATTGTATATTGTGACTTAGTGAGGTGAAAGCCCATATTTCCCATTACTAAACACCCTGTACCATGATAAAAGTAGATTTCTGGTTTATGCTGTAGAATAAATTAGACTATCAGTTCATTCGCTCAGTTGTGTTCGACTCTTTGCGATTCCATGAATCGCAGCACGCCAGGCCTCCCTGTCCATCACCAACTCCCGGAGTTCACCCAGACTCATGTCCATCGAGTCAGTGATGCCATCCAGCCATCTCATCCTCTGTCATTCCCTTCTTCTGCCCCCAATCCATCCCAGCATCAGAGTCTTTTCCAATGAGTCAACTCTTCGCATGAGGTGGCCAAAGTACTGGAGTTTCAGCTTTAGCATCATTCCTTACAAAGAAATCCCAGGCTGATCTCCTTCAGAATGGACTGGTTGGATCTCCTTGCAGTCCAAGGGACTCTCAAGAGTCTTCTCCAACACCACAGTTCAAAAGCATCAATTCTTCAGCACTCAGCCTTCTTCACAGTCCAACTCTCACATCCATACATGACCACAGGAAAAACCATAGCCTTGACTAGACGGACCTTTGTTGGCAAAGTAATGTCTCTGCTTTTGAACATGCTATCTAGGTTGGTCATAACTTTCCTTCCAAGGAGTAAGCGTCTTTTAATTTCATGGCTGCAGTCACCATCTGTAGTGATTTTGGAACCCCAAAAAATAAAGTCTGACACTGTTTCCCCACCTATTTGACGTGAAGTGATGGGACCAGATGCCATGATCTTCTTTTTCTGAATGTTGAACTTTAAGCCAACTTTTTCCACTCTCCACTTTCACTTTCATCAAGAGGCTTTTTAGTTCAGGAAATGCCTTAATAATTAGCAACTCTCATTATTTCCTTTTCTCTACTTTCCTCTTTCCTGTCTTTCTCTCCTTCTCTCCCTTTCCCTTTTTTCCTTCCATCCTTTCTTTTTATTTTTATGTATTGCTGCTTCTCTGTATGCTGAGATCGGAAAGTCATGTTCCCTCTGGCTTCAACCCTTCTCAATTTTCTTTCCTAAACTGAACAGATTTTCCTCAAAGGCATATTTTGAATTGCATGGTTTATGATGTCACATTTTGGTAACATCAAAGGATAAAATGTTGTCATGAAAACCATATCCATTTATGTGAAGCTGTGCTTAGTCGTTCAGTCATGTCCAACTCTTTGCAACCCTATAGACTGTAACCTGCCAAGCTCCACTGTCCATGAGGATTCTCCAGGCAAGAATACTGGAGTGGGCTGCCATGCCCTCCTCCAAGGGATCGTCCCAACCCAGTAATTGAACCAGGGTCTCCTGTATTGTAGGTGGATTTTTTACCAGCTGAGCTAAGAATACAAGTCAAATCAGAAAAAAAAATCACTGAAGAAAAAAATTTGGTAATCTAGTGTCAGATAAAATGAAGGCTAAGAATTGACCTTTGAGTTTAGCCATGTTCAGATTATTATCAACACAATGTGTGTGGTGGGTGAGAGAGAGAGAGAGAGAGAGAGAGAGAGAGAGAGTTTTAACATAAAAGAAATAACTTCAGAAGGGGGGAAAGAGAGAGAAAGATTGATTTTGCAATTGAATTCCCAGAGTGATATGAGCAGACAAAGAATATGGGTTATGTCAACATGATAGAATGACATTAGTAAAAAGAGAGATGATTTATCTTTAATTATAAGAAGAAAGAGAAAGTGACTAATGATGCGGACAGATTAGTGGACTATTTTTTCTAAATAAAAAGAGAATGTTAGTCAGTGAAAGACACAATGTGACCACCTAAACCAGTAAAGAATGTGGGAGGTATTTAACTAACTTGGGGAGAGAAGAGATGGTATATATTTTCTAGAAGAATCGAGTAATAAATAGACCATGAGACAATAATATATTCTCAGGGCAGCATTTAGGGCCTACTTGAGATGAGTGGGATGGATCTGAAAAGAGACCAGTTAATCATTTTCTATCTTCTATCCCTATTCAGAGACATCTTGTAAAGTAAATTATTTCTAGTAAAAGTAAAGGGCACCGGAGAATAACAACTAGGTTTTTCTGTGCAGAACAGAAGAGATAGGAAGACTACACATTACCTTTGAGGATGTGTGTCTAAAACTCTTATAATTTCTCTAGTTGATGCATTTAAGAAAGAGTACACAAAAGGAAAACTATAAAAATAGTCATCCTTAGGTTCTTTATGTGCTTATAGAGGTCAAACCAGTCTTCTTGCCTATGGAGTTAAAGAATATTTCAGGTGTCCTTGAGCTTGTAGATGGTCAGTGTATGCAGTGATTATCTAGATTTTTGCCTCCATGAAATGAGAAAATATGTTCTGTGATAGTTGCTTTTGTTGTGTTTTTTTTTTGTGTGAAATTTATACCTTACTAGCAAGATTTTTCATATGTGTAGAATATAGGTGGCTGAAAAAACCCAAGGCTTAATATACATACTTTTATTTCACTATAAACTGTTATATTTTTTATATTCTCCTGTTTCACATTTGAGACTGTCATCTTTTCTGCCCTCTGCTGATGGAATTTGCATACATAAGTTTCAAAGCCTGCTCTATTTTGGGAACCAGTGAAGTTAGGAAAGAATTTTTAGTTTACATTTAAGCTAAATCATGTGACTTTTTCATTTATCCCTAATTAGTTTTTAATATAAAATTGAGGAGACTAGAGTGTCACAATTATAAGGAAAACCATAATTGGGTTAAGTATATTTTCTGCTTTTCTCTCATATATCAAAATCACTATGAGTGAGTTTACACTGATGTTTCCAACCTATTTTCATCATTTTGTTATCAGACATATGATTTAAAATCAGGATACAATAATAAAAAGAAAAAAATAGATTAAAGGGACAGTCTGGTTCTTGTCATGTGGGCTGAATAAATTATAATCTGTCTTTTATATTTCTAACCTTGAACTGAGTAAAGAAGCAAAGTGAAAAACGAAGAATGATGTGTGCATTCTTTTTTTCCAAAGAGCAGATGCCTTCAGTGATTTGTACAATAGGAGGTGTTTTATGTACTTTATGTTTGCTCATTTGTTTTCAGTTATGTTTCAGTTCTGTATCTTATTTAGGTCTCATTTTTTTTTTTTTGAGGAAACTTACTAGAATATTATTTTTTTCCCATAAAAAAGTAAAAAAAAAAAAAAAAAAGAAAAACTTTCACTCTATTTTAAAAAAATCACAGTTTTCTTATAAAGATAATGCCTCTGGCAATAAAATAGGTATATTTTGAAACTAAAAAATTGTAATGCTGAGAAGTCTTTGTTTCAGTATGCTCAAATGTTTTAAGTGATATAAATTTTTTCTAAAGCTGAAAATAAAACTAAATGTATATTAAATTCCTATCAAGGTTACAGTAATTGTCCTTTCATAGATATGGTTTTAAATCCCAGTTCTACAAGTGTCTAAGTCTTTATTCTTTGGCAAATTATTTTTCTTCTCTGTCCCTCAATGTTCTCAATGATAAAACAGAGGTGATATTGTCTACCCCAGTGAGTTAACATAAAGATTAAACTAAATAATATAGGTAAATTATGTGATAGGTTTTGATGCATAATGAGTATTTCAGATATGCAGATGATACCACCCTTATAAGAAGAACTAAAGAGACTCTTGAAAGTGAAAAAGGGAGTGAAAAAGTTGGCTTAAAACTCAATATTCAGAAAACAAAGATCATGGCATCTGGTCCCTTTCACTTCATGACAAACTGATGGGGAAACAGTGGAAACAGTGACAGATTTCATTCTGGGGGGCTCCAAAATCACTGCAGATAGTGATTACAGCCATGAAATAAAAAGATGCTTACTCCTTGGAAGAAAACTTATGACCAACATAAACAGCATATTAAAAAGCAGAGGCATCACTTTGCCAACAAAGGTCCATCTAGTCAAAGCTACAGTTTTTCCAAGAGTCATGTATGGATGTGAGAGTTGGACTATAAAGACAGCTGAGCAACTGAAGAATTGATGCTTTTGAACTGTGGCATTGGAGAAGACGCTTGAGAGTCCCTTGGACTTCAAGGAGATCAAATCAGTCAATCTTAAAGGAAATAAGTCATGAATATTCATTGGAAGGACTGATGCTGAAAATGAAGCTCCAGTGCTTTGGCCACCTGATGCGAAGAACTGACTCATTTGAAAAGACTCTGATACTGGGAAAGATTGAAGGTGGGAGGAGAAGAGGATGACAGGATGAGATGGTTGGATGGCATCACCAACTCAATGGACATGAGTTTTGAGTAAACTCTGGGAGTTGGTGAGGGACAGGGAGGCCTGGCGTGCTGCAGTCCATGGGGTCACAAAGAGTTGGACACAAATGAGCAACTGAACTAAACAGTATTTTTAAAATATATTCACTGTAATAACAAAAAATAAATGCTAAACCAGATAATCTTAAGAAAGCAACACATAATTAGACATACAACATATGGCTTAAAATTTATACACATATTGTAGTTGTTGTTCATTTTCCCAGTTGTGTCTGAGTCTTTGTGTTCCCATGGACTGCAGCACGCCAGGCCTTCCTGTCCTTCACCATCTCCCAAAGTTTGCCCAGGTCATCTCCACTGCATCAGTGATGCCATCCAACCATCTCATCCACTGTCATCCTCTTCTCCTCCTTCCTTCAATCTTTCCCAGTATAAGGGCCTTTTCTAATAAGTCAGCTCTTCACATTAGGCGGCCAAAGTATTGGAGCTTCAGCTTTAGCATCAGTCTTCCCAATGAGTTTGCAGGGTTGATTTCCATTAAGATTGACTGGCTTGATCTCCTTGCTGTCCAAGAGACTCTCAGAAGTCTTATCCAGCACCACAGTTGGAAGGCATAAATTCTTTGGCACTCAGCCTTTTTTACAGTCCAGCTCTCACAATCATTCGTGACCAATGGGAAGACCACAGCCTTGACTATATGGACCTTTGTTGGCAGAGTAATGTCTCCACTTTTCAACACACTATCTAGGTTTGTCATAGTTTTCCAGCCAAAAAGCAAATGTTTTCTGATTTCAGGGCTCTAGTCACAATCTGCAGTGATTTTAGAGCCTAAGGAGAGGAAATTTGTTACTACTTCCACATGTCCCCCCTCTATTTGCCTTGAAGTAATGGGACCAGATGCCATGATCTTTTTTTTTTTTTTTTTTTTAAGTTTTAAGCCCTATCTTTCACTCTCCTTCTTCACCCTTATCAAGAGGCTCTTTAGTTCCTCTTCACTTTCTGTGGTTACAGTGGTATCATCCACATATCTGACGTTGTTGAACTTTCTCTTGCCTATCTTGATTCCAGCTTGTAACTCATCCACATCATTCTAATGATGTGCTCAGCATATAGATTAAACAAGCAGGGTGACAGCAGATAGCGCTGCTATACTCCTTTCTCAATCTTGAACCAATCAGTTGTTAAAAACAGGGTTCTAACTGTTGCTCCTTGACCTGCATACAGGTTTATCAGGAGACAGGTAAGACTTTCTGGTATTCCCATCTCTTTAAGAGCTCTCCAAAGTTATTTTGATCCACACAATCAAAGGATTTGGCATAGTCAAAGAAACAGAGGTAGATGTTTTTTTCTGGAATTCCCTAGCTTTCTCTATGATCCAGTGAATGTTGGCATTTATCTCTGGTTCCTCTTCCTTTTCTAAACCCCAGCTTGAACATCTGGAAGTTCTTGGTTCACATAATGCTCAAGCCTAGCATGCAAGCATGACCTTACTAGCATGGGAGATGAGTACAATTGTCCGATGATTAGCACATTCTTTTGTACTACCCTTCTTGGAAATTGGGATGAGGATTGACCTTTTCCAGTCCTGTGGCCACTACTGGGTCTTCCAGATTTGCTGACATACTAAATGTAACATCTTGATGGCACCATCCTTTAGGGTTTTGAATAGTTCTATTGGAATTCCATCACATCCACTAGCTTTATTAACAGCAGTGCTTCCTAAGACCCACTTGACTTTGCTCTCCAGAATGTCTGGCTCTGGATGGCTTACCACCAGAGTGGTATTATTACCATCATAGAAATCAGATCATTTAGATCTTTTTATACAGTTCTTCCATGTATTCTTTCCATATCTTCTTGATCTCTCCAGTCTACTAGGTCTCTACAGTTTCTGCCCTTTACTGTGACCATCTTTGGACAAAATATTCCCTTAATAACTCCGATTTTCCTGAAGAGATCTATAATCTTTCCCCTTATGTTGTTTTCTTCTAGTTTTATACACTGTTCATTGAAGAATGCCTTCTTGTCTCTCTACACTGTTCTTTGGAATCTGCGTTTAATTGGATATACCTTTCTCTTTCTCCCTTGCTTCATACACATATATCCTTACTGCCAATCCAGTTATATCTGAATGGATTTCTATCTTAAATTAATGTTTAGGAGACTATTACAAAAAATTATACCAAACAGAGTATTATCTTAACAAAATATTCAGCAAGTTCAGGATTAGCCATTCCTTGAGCAGAGAGGTTGACTTTACAGGGCATCTAACTGAGAGAGATTACTTTATAATGACACAGAAAATATGAAACACCACAAATTTGTTTACTTAACAGATAATTCAAAAACTTTGTGTTAGGCATGATGTTATATAGTGGATATATACCAGTCAATAAAACAGAGATAGCCTGTCCACTCATAAGTTTACTTTGATGGAACTCAGGATGGAAAGACAAATAAAAATAGATAAGTCAACAAAATGAAAGTTATTAAAGCTATTATAATTGCTTTGATTAAAAATTGCAAATTCTGAGATAGAGATTAATAGGATGAGCAAGAGCAAGGCTTATTAATGTAGTCACACTAGACAGAGATCGAGGAAAAATAGTATATTATAATGGGAATCAAATAATGAGGCAAAGCCAGACCTGTATAGAAAAATGGAAACAGTAAAAGCAAAAAATCTAAAATGGATGGAGTGCCTTGGGAATTGAAAGTAAACCAATTTTCTGAAGCATATTAAAAAAGAGTCATTTGAAGTTATGTTGGAAAAAATTGAAAGGAAATAGTGATGGATGTTATAGACCATGTTAAGAAATCTGTATTTTATTTTCAGTGTTATGGAAAGTCATTGATTAGTTTTAATCAACAAATTAATAAAATCAGATTTATAATTAACAAGGATCAAATTGTTATATGGACCACTTTTAAGTTTTGTAATATGCTTTGAAAATTCTTTGGTATTGAAAAAGTGGTTTGTGTGTGTGTGTGTGTGTGTGTATGTTTGTGTGTGTGTGAGAGAGAGAGCTAACATTGTATTACAAACATGGGAAAGATATGTTTAAAGCCAATAGTGACTGAATTCATCATTTCCACTCCTAGAGTGGCAAATTAGGAATCCAAGGATAAAAAAAAAGCCATAAAGATGTCAAGTTAAACACTGTGACCTTTAAGCTCATTGGCTAGAAATGACATGTTAAAAGTACAAACCAATCATAAGTGTACAATAAATACTAGTAAGGTATAAACTGCTGTAAGTCCCACCTTTTCAGACACTTCACCCCCTCTCAGCGTCTATGCCAAGAGCTTTGTACTCAGCATACATTTATTTCTCTCTGAAATAAATCCTGTGTGCTTGCTACCATGAACATTTGTGTGTTTGCGAAGTTCATTCTTCGATTCTGAGAACAAGAACTCGGATTCCTGTTTCAGCACCCTACTAGACATAATGCTTTGCATGATAAGTTGCATCAGTCATGTCCAACTCTTTGTGATCCTATGGACTGTAGCCCTCCAGGCTCCTCTGTCCATAGGATTCTTCAGGCAAGAATACTAGAGTGAGTTGTCATGCCCTCATCCAGGGGATCTTCCTGGCCCAGGGATCAAGCTTGTATCTCTTATGCCTCCTCCATTGGCAGGTATGTTCTCTACCACTAGAACCACCTGGGAAGCCCAACTAGACTTAATAGTACCACTTATTCCCTTTCTTCATTTGTTGACTACAAATTGGCACTTGCCAAGAGCATTTGCCAGTGACTGATCAACAACAAAGGCATTTGCCCTCTGTCTCTGTGGAGCCTGAGCCCTATGCTGCTGCAGCTACTGACCTTCAAAACACCACCTAAGAGGAAATCAGGGTGGAGAGTGAGGCACTCTGCTCCAGGAAAACTGGTGAACATGTCTTTAGATAGTCAGACATTTTCAAGAAATGATTTCATGACCCCAATCTTTGCATCTCTTCATATCTAAAGAATCACTAAATCTGTTAGGGGAAGCACAATGACTGAAACTACCCACCCTAGCCAGGCACTAGAGTAACCACTTATGTGAGTTATTTTACAACAGGAGGTCCTAGTAAGAAATATGGAACTAATAAGCCACCACCAACCAGAAAAGTTTGGGAAAGTTTCAAACGAGACATCACATGTCGGATTACTTCCCAGAATCTTCTCACTGGTATCCATCTTGGCTGAGCAATGGGTGTGCCACCAAGAAGGACTCTGAGTCAGAATGATTGGCTAAAGACAATCCAGAAACTAATCCCATCACCATAAAATCCAAGGCTGCAAGCCACATGACACAGCAGTTCTCCTGGGCTCCCTTACCCTTCTGTTCTCCACCCAGGTGCCCTTTCCAGTAAAATTTCTTGCTTTGTCAGCATCTGTGTCTCCTTGACAATTCATTTCTGAGTGTTAGAAAAGAGTCCACTTTTTGGCCCCGGAAAGGGTCCCACTTCCTGCAACAAATTCCTTCACAGTGACTAGGAAAAAATCTTTGTAAAGCATGCTTGATTGCACTGAACACCTCCTTAACCAAAATATTATATATTGACCTCCCTCCACTGCATCTTTGGAGCAGTCTCTTAGAGCTATTTGTGGTGCTGAATCCCAGGCTGCAGTCTTCATTTTGCCCCAAATAAAACTTAACTCACTCCTCTCACGTTATGCATCCTTTTAGTCAACAAAACAGTGGCAGACTTTATTTTCTTGGGTTCCCAAATCACTGCAGATGGTGATTACAGCCATGAAATTAAAACATGCTTGCTCCTTGGTAGAAAAGCTACGACAAACCTAGAGAGAATATTAACAAGCAAAGACATCACTTTGCTGACAAACCTCCATATAGTCAAAGCTATGCCTTTTTCAGTAGTCATGTATGGATGGGAGAACTGGACCATAAAGAAGGCTGAGTGCCAAAGAGTTGATGCTTTTGAACTGTGGTACTGGAGAAGACTCTTGAGAGTCCCTTAGACTGCAAGGATATCAAACCAGTCGATTCTAAAGGGAATCAACCCTGAGTATTCATTGTAAGGACTGATGTTGAAGATAAAGCTCCAATGCTTTGGTCATCTGATGCAGAGTCAACTCACTGGAAAAGACCCTGATGCTGGAAAGTTTGAGGGTAGGAGTAGAAAGGGGTGACAGAGGATGAGATGGTTGTATGGCATCATAGACTCAATGGACATGAGTTTGAGCAAACTCAAGGAGATAGTGAAGGCCAGGGAAGTCTGACATGCTACAGTCCATGAGGTTGCAAAGAGGCAGACATGAATGAAAGACTGAACAACAACCACAATAGATCATTAGGTATTTTACTAGGCACTGAAAGAAGAGCGCTTAAACACAGTTCTCAGAGAAATTAAGTTCCAGTGAGTAAATAGAAAATGATAAAGCACACAACCTAAATACAGAATGAAATGCCAGGTTTCAAAAGAGTTATAAACCAAGTAAAGAACTGTTCTGATGTTGTGGATTGTCTTAGAGAGTGCTGTCTGGACTCTTAGATAAGACATTTGAAAAGAGATCCAAATGAAACAAAGTCATAAATGAATGGCATGAAATCCTAAATAAAGCATTTTAAGCAGTGGGACTAGATTTCTCTGAAATGGGAACGTGTTGAAAACACTGGCACGAAAATTGGGAGTTCAGAGTGGTTCAGTGTTGGTTGGAAGTACAGAATAATCATAAGATGTCAGATCAGTCAGGCTGCTAGTGGGCAAAGTATATGTTATTGGTGTAGGATGAGATCTTATTTTCCACTCCCAATGTTTTCTCTTTAAAAAGACCCTAGTTCCCTACTGCCTTCTCTCTTCTATGTCTCGTGAGCCACAGAGGACTTAGAAATTTCTGAGTGTTCTGACTTATTTGTTTAGAAGATGAGTCTGTGCATGCACTAGTTATATTCTCTCTCTGTCCTTTTCTTTCTTGGAAAAGAGTCTGTCTTCAGTCAGCCTGATTTTTCCATTTCTTTGTTCCATGAAAAAAGAAAGGGCGGGGTGGGGAGAGTTCTGCTCAAGTAGGTTTTGGATAGGGTTCAGGATGCTGTAGTCTTAGAGAGTGAGCTCAAGTATCAGTGATAAGATTCTGATTACCTTTTCATCATAAATATGATGAGAAATAAATGCAGATTTCAGTTTTAAATAATCAGCTAAACCAAAATTATTGTAAGTTTAAAAAAAGAAAGAAAGAAATCCAAGAAAGGAAATCAGTGTGCTGGGGTGAAAAGCTCCAAATGTGAAAAGATGGCTATTCTTTGATTTGGCTACCACACAATATCTTGTTAAAGGTTTAAAAAGGTACTTGTTTGAGATGAGGCTATTACTACCTTTCTACCAATGGGTTGGAGTGTTTCACAGTAACTCGGCTAACTATAAGTAGTGACTTTCTCTTCTTTAGAGCTATAGGGCAAGAGATGTCTTTAGAGAAAGATATCAAAAATTCAGAGGCATAAAATACCCTCTTCAGGCTATATAAAAGCCTATCTCTTTGAGTTACTTAAAAGAAAAGATATTGAACATAGATCCAAACTGCGAAGGAGTTCATTATCACATGAGCTTGACTCTGTGTAGTTTCCCCACTTATCCATCTCAGCCAACATTCTAAGCAAGGGGAAGAGCTGTCTCTTGTCTATTTTGTTTTCAACAATGAGTCCGGAATCTAGTACAATGTCTGGAATATTTAACACACTGTCACTAGATGAATCAATATTATTGTGTGTTTGTGTGAACAGAAAATCTGGTCTAGCATCTGCTTCATTGTCCTAGTCTGTACACGTATAATGATCTGCATATGGAAATGAGTGGCTATTGTGCTTTGCTTCCTGAGTTTTATGTCTAAATTGTAAATTTTATATATAATATTTATATTTTTATATATTTTAGAGGGATCTATGGGTATATTAATTTTAGACAAACAGCAATCTCCAAACACATTTAGAACATAAATTTCAGAAGAATGGCTCCCTTAGTGTTGTCCGAAAACATCTCACTTGTTGGCAATAGAAAGCTATTTCCCAAAGCACCTTTAACCCAGACTCCCTATCCAAAAACACAAAAGCACATATGCGTTCACAGTAATTCACAAAAAATCAATTAAGCTGTTTTAGAAGAACAAGGAAATGAAATGTCTTAGCAATAAAAAAAATATGTAAATCAGGTTTGAAAGCAACAGACCGTGTTGCAAATTGTAGTCTATTTCAGCCAGACTTTTTGTAGTAGCAAATTCAACACACTAACACTATCCAATATTTTCAACTTTAGTTTCTACATGTTATCCTTAGTTTATCAATACATAAAGTCTCCTTTTCAAGACCTAGAAGAAATGTAACTTCTTTCCTGCAGTTTTCCTGATTTCCCATTTCTTCATATCATTTTTATGCTCCTTGCTTCTATATATTTGTTCATGCTTTGATTATTACAACTTTAAAAATTTAACCCACAACATAATGAATCATTTTTCTCCTTAAAACTCTCCCATTTCCATATCATACTCTAAGCTTGCACAGATAACTGTCAGAGTCCTACTCACATAGCTATTTATCTATCATAAGCCCAGAATTTTATAGAAGCCAAAATAAGTTGACTGTATTTAATGATCTGTGAAAAAGAGAAAACAAGAAAAAATTAGACAATGCTAATATTGATGTTAATAAAAATAATAACTAAACATTTACATGACTATTAAGAGTTGCAATCAGATCTGTAATTTTAATCAGCTTCCCTGGTGGCTTGGGTAAAGAATCTGCCTGCAATTCGGAGGACCTGAGTTTGATTCCTGCTTCGGGAAGATCCCGTGGGGAAGGGAATAGCAACGAACTCCAGTATTCTTGCAGGGAGAATTTCATGGACAGAGGAACCTGGAGGGCTACAGTCCATGAGGTCGCAAAGAGTCAGACAGGACTGACCCACTAACACCCTCATTTTTTTGCAATGTTAACAAATTCAAAATAATTGTTTATGTGTTAGCCATAATATTCCACATTTACATAATTATTTTAGATCCAGATACTCAGTATAAATCTACCAGGGATTTAGTCACACAACAATGTTTATACTGGCTTGGCAAAAGACCGCTTTCAATGCACTTTACTGCAATGATTTTGGTTCAGGTTCTGACACTATCATACAATTCTCTTTGTCTTGTCTTCTTTTTCTATTGCCTCCTTTCATGTATTCTCTTTGCTTTTTCCTCTTTCCAAACCCTATCACTGAAAAATATCTCAGGAAGAGTCAAATTACTGACTTTGATTTTTCATAGCAAAATAAGAAGCCTACATTTTAATGCTTAAAGCATATATTAAGATGTAAAACTGACTAGTAAATATAACCTGTGACCAAAACTTGTTAATGACTGATCAGACAAAAAATTGAAATCCATTACATTTTTTCTAATAGGAGAGTTCATAATATATGAGTTAATCACTGGATACCTCAAAATATTCACAAAATTATATTTTGAGAATATTAAAATCATAAGAATTATTTAATCCTGCCATTTTGTTAAAGAAGAAAGAGATACTGAAGATATCTTTGGGTTGTCAACTTATAGATTTTTAGAATTTTAAACGTTATATAGAATTTCAATATAGTCCTTTTACTCCATAGAGAAGGAAACTGGATTCTGGATGCATTAAACACTTCATGCATTTTTCTGCAAGTAGTGTGTGTGCTGGCTTAGAACTTTCAGTCTGTTCTTCTGGCTTCTGGCTCCTGGCTCTTCTTATTACAATGGAATTTTTTTGAGAACAATTCTTTTATTGTATTTTTTTGAAAAACAAATACATGTTATACATATTTTTTCAAAATCAGAAAATAAGTACATAGAATTTTTGAAAACTTTCCATTCATATATTATATAGTCTATGATTAAGGTTCTTTCCAGCAGTATTTTGTTTTGATAAGATAAACTACAATTTTCTGTCACTTTAGAAAGACAAATTTTTGACACTTCTATCAGATTAGGTCCATGAAATACAGGAAACTTTCTATATTGTCTTATTTGAATGTAGAAATCACATCTTGCTCTGTTTTACCCTGAATTTATGTTACCACATCTGTCCATTCTCAGGCTGGCAGTAAAGAAGATATGCAGGATGTGGGGGATTTGAAAATGGTTGGTACAAAGCCATTAATTTAACTAGGAAAAGAGCACGATTTGTGTTATTATTAGGTTGATACAAAAGTAATTGCCATTTTGTATTGTTGAAGTTTTCCATTTGATATTGGAATGCTACTTAAATAAATGTGGTTATGTCATACATCATTTTAATGCACATTTCTTGCTTTATGTTTTGTTTGCTAATAATTTGTTACTTGTTGTGTATATTTATGTTAGACTAGGGAAATAATGTTAGACAAAAAGCAAACTCAGAGGATTTTATTATTTGAGTTAAAAATGGGTCGTAAATCAGAGGAGACAACTCACATCAGCAACACATTTGGCCCAAGAACTGGTAACAAACATACAGCACAGTGGTGGTTCAAGAAGTATTGTAAATGAGATGAGAGCCTTGAAGATGAGGAGTGCAGTGGCTGGCCATTGGAAGTGGACTATGATCTGTTAAGAGGATCATTGAACCTGATCCTCTTACAGCTATAGTAGAAGTTGCTGAAGTCCTCAACATCAACCATTCTACAATCATTCACATTTGAAGCAAATTGGAAAGTTGAAAAAGCTTGATAAGTGGGTGCCTCATGAAAATCATCATCTTAAAGTGTTGTCTTCTCTTATTCTATGTAACAACAATGAACTATTTCTTGATTGGATTGTGATGTGTGACAAAAAGTGGATTTTACATGACAACTGGAGATGACCAGCTCAGTGGTTGTACTGAGAAGCTCCAAATTCTTCCCAAAGCCAAACTTGCACCCAAAAAACATCATGGTCACTGTTTGGTGGTCTACTGCTGCTCTGATCCACTACTGCTTTCTGAATCCCAGTGAAACCATTACAGAAGTATGCTCAGCAAATCAATGAAATTGACTGTAAACTGCAGGTCCTGCAGCCAGCACTGATCAACAGAAAGGGTCCAATTCTTCTCCATGACAACACCCAACTACATGTTGCACAACCAACGATTCAAAAGTTGAACAAATTGGGCTATGAAATTTGGCTTCATCGGCCCTATTCTCTTGACCTCTTGTCAATGAACTACCATTACTTCAAGCATCTTGACAACTTTTTGTAGGGAAAATGCTTCCATAACCACAGGAGGAAGAAAATGCTTTCCAAGAGTTTGTTGAATTCTGAAACATAGATTTTTATCTTACAGGAATAAACAAATTTATTTCTCCTTGGCAAAAATGTGTTGATTGTAATGGTTCCTATTTGATTAATGAAGATGTGTTTGAGCCTAGTTATATTGATCTAAAATTCACAGTCCCAAACTACAATTACATTTGCACCAACATGGATGTGAGAGTTGGACTGTGAAAAAGGCTGAACGCCGAAGAATTGATGCTTCTGAACTGTGGTGTTGGAGAAGACTCTTGCGAGTCCCTTGGACTGCAAGGAGATCCAACCAGTCCATCCTAATGGAGACCAGTCCTGGGTATTCATTGGAAGGACTGATGCTTAGGCTGAAACTCCAATACTTTGGCCACCTCATGCGAAGAGTTGACTCATTGGAAAAGACCTTGATGCTGGGGAGGGATTAGGGGCAGGAGGAGAAGGGGACGACAGAAGATGAGATGGCTGGATGGCATCACCAACTTGATGCACATGGGTTTGGGTGGACTCCGGGAGATGGTGATGGACAGGGAGGCCTGGCATGCTGTGATTCATGGGGTCACAAAGAGTCAGACACGACTGAGCGACTGAACTGAACTGACTAAATGTAAGTAAATAAAATATAAAACACTTTATTTTAGGAAGGTTGATTAAGTAGTTCCAAAACAAATGATTATTTTTATTTATTTTATTTTTTTAAACAATCTAGCTAACATCATTAAAAGTAGTCTGTGTGCTAAGGTGATAGTTTTTAAAAAGTATTTATGTGTCCTTATTTTGGGAATATTAAAAACTTTAAAAAACTTCAAGCAAGAATAAGGATCAGACATAAAGGCAAATGTGCAAAAGGCTGCTCATATTTATAGCAATACTGACATATGATCAATGTTATACTCCACAAACATGATGACATAAATTATTTAGAAGTAATGACATAAGCATAATAAATCATGCTATAAATCACCATTTTCCACATTGCATTTGAAACGTTGTTACTGTGGAGGAAAATTCATGATGTATCTTATCTCATGATTGATATCTAATGAATAAAGGAATTATTTAAAATGCTTAATCTTAAGAGTCTCTAAAATCAACACTTAATTTACTCATAAAAAGTTAAATCTTGTATTATCAGCTAAAAACTTCAGAAAGTTCCTTAAGTGTTTACTCAGTTAAAATGAATGAATCTCTAATTCCCCATCTGAGAATATGGTATGCTATGCTATGATTTTTTGGATAATCCCACACACTCTTAACAAATAAATCTAATTTAAGGGAGATGGACTCATTAAATTTTCGGAACACACACCTCAACAAGAAATTACTCTACGGTTACAAAAGTACTGGAAAACATCATAGGCTGTCTTTTCTGCCTTCTTTGGACTTTACTACAGATAAAGTTGTCTCAGTACTATCTTTAAAACTATCAACCTAGACCTTCCCCAAAATGCTTCTTTTAATTAAATCTTCTATTTTTCTATAGCATAATTATCTAAGCAGTTGAACTTGACATATTCCTACTATTAAATTTATTAACAATCTTTGTAGTGTTTATTATTGTTCTTTGCATATCTTTAGGGAAATTTCTAAAATTCTGGTAGGCAGAGAGTCAATAAATTCCAAGATTTTTTACACAAGGTGATTTATAATAAAGGGGAGTTTTTAGTCCCTTGCAATAACAAAATAGAATACTGCTGCCACTTCTGGAAATGAAGAAGCCAAACAACTACTAGGGTTTCTGTAACATAGGGAAAAGAAAGGAATAGTAGAAGGATCACATTAAACTAAGATGACATATAGCCTCTTACATGTGGGGCCCAGAAGACCTGTTTTGATAAGATAAAGGGAAAGACTTTATGGACCCAAACAGTACCAATATTTAAACCTAGGTACAGAGACAAACATTTGTAATTGGCAAAAAGTAAGGGAAAAAAATCAATTTTTTTAGCCTAGTTAAAGAAATATCAATGCAATAAACTAACATATATCAGTATGGTCTATAATTTTAAGATGTTTGTGTGTTAGACACTTAGTTGAGTCTGACTCTTTGTGACCCCATAGTTGTAGCACACCAGGCTCCTCTATCCATGGGATTCTCCAGACAAGAATACCAGAGTGGGTTGCCATTTCCTTCTCCAAGGAAATAATTCTAAGATCTATGGCATTAATAGAGTTGAAAGATACTAATATGGATAATTGAGATTTGACGGGAAAATGTTTTAGATAAAAGAAAAGCTGGCAACAACAAAGCATGTCTTTGAGTTTTTTTGTTTTTGTTTTTTAATATAAGGAAAACCTTTAACCCATAATCTCACATGTCACTTAAAGGGACCAAATGTTGGCCATCATAATCAAAGGCCTCTGCATTCACTCTGTACCACTTTGCTGCTAAGTTACTAAAATAAACAGATCTATGAGAAAGGAAAGTTGCATTTGTTACCACAAATAGTTATTTGAGATTAATGCAAATGGAGAGGACATGAGGGTCATTTTCTTTAAGTATTCTGAAAGAAATTGCTTATTAAAAAGTTTAAATAAAAAGTTAAAGAAGTTTCCTTCTTTTTCTTTCTCACTGTTTTTATTTTCTTCTTCTGGGAATAGGATCCCAGAGTCCATTGAAAGAAACTCAGAGAAAAGACTCAGACAGCCCTGTTTCTCAGATTCACACATATCAACAATATAATTTTCTTATTAGATTACAAAGTAAATACTAGCTAACATATATAGTACTTTGGGAAAATATTCTATGGCTTGAAATACACAAAACAGAGCCACAAAATTTGAAACTGATATAGCATAATAAACAAAAGTAATGATTATAGAATAAATACTGCTTCAATCTGATTCAGTTAGGAAATATAAAGGGAATAGATTAGCATTTTGTTCATTTAATTGGTAATTTTAATCATAGGACAGGATAATTAACTTGGTGAATTTTAATCATATACTTTTTGTTATTTCAGTTTTTAGTAATTAACCATAATAGCAATGGATAAATTATATAATTTAGATTTTTCTTCCTTCTAAAATGATAGAAATTTATGACACAAAGATCTTATGACCAAGTTTCCCAATGGGATTATCAGACAAAATATAGGACACTCAGTTAAATTTAAAATTCAGTAAACAACAGTGACATTTTTTAGTACAAGTGTGTCCTAAATATCACATGGAATACTTAAATAGAAAACCTGTTTGACATTCATTTCAAAATTAAATTTAACTGTGCACCCTGTGTTTTCATTTACTATGCCCTGGCATCCTTATCTTATAAATTCTATAACCTTATTTTATATTTCAAATGCATGTTTTTCTATTTACAGCAAGCTGAAATAAATAAACTGGTTCAGAACTTATAAATATGCCTTCATAGCTGAACATTTCACTATCCCTAAATGCCAAGTTAGAAATAAGAGAAGAAGGAAACAGATGTTATCCTTAACATGCAGAAGGGGGTAAAATTGTGCCCAAGATGTACTGGGGAGAGTGGGAGCATAAAAAATATAGTGAAGCATCATCAGATAAAGAAATAAATGGTGCGATATTGCTTTGTATATAGACCCTATGACATCTTTTCTGCAATCTTAATCAACATAAAAAATATTTCCTACACCCAGCCATTTTCTCTTAAAATAATCACAAATTTTTTATAATGAAATCACATTGGCCCCAAGTCCTAAAGTAGGAAAATGAAAATGCCATCAATGTGGCTATTAAGTAAAGGATTTTACCTTCAGTGGAATTCATCTTGTTTTTCTGTTTGTTTGTTTGTCATGAATGAACAAATAGGCCTTTGTGAACTGAATTGGCACAGTCAGAGATTACTGCTAAACCTTTTTGTGTGTGTGCAGTGTGTCCATTGTGAAGACTGGAAGCTACAATTTGTTTGCATGTCTTTTTCAATTTGATTTTTTTCCCCTCTTTTCAGGTTACTTCACCACTAACAAGAACAATAATGCCAGAGGAAAAGATAGCTTGAATGAGACTGTATGATTGCTTTTCCAACTAAAATGAGTAGAAAATGAAAACACTTTAAATGAAGTGTCTCAAATAAACATTTAATTTAGGATAAGACAGCAACCGCATACATACCACCATATCAAATATTGAAGGAGCATTTATTGAAGAGTTGAAAGACTCATTTGTGGGAAAATAAATGTAGCTCTAAAAGTGAGCTGCTGAGAGTAAATATGTAAAACCACATTTAAGCAGCATGCAATTAACGTGAATATACTAAAAAAAATAATGAAGACCATGATGAGATTTTGGGGAATTACATATTTGAACAAGAAACTGTTTCCTTTTTCATCAAGCATGAGTCTAGCTGTGCACTGGATGCTCTTTAACAAGCTGTAGATTTCAAATAAACTAGAAGGTTTTCCATTCATACATTAGGAAAAGTGGATGCACTGTTTTCTCAGACCTCTCTGTCTTTCTTTAAATATCTTTTCCTTATCTCCTCTACATGTTTAAATATCAGTGTCTCCAACCCTCATGACTTTATCCTTCTTAATTCTCTTTTCTTAATAATTTCAGCTTTTTATTCTCCCTAAGTCCTCATGTTTTCTAGCATTAATACTTGCTCTGTTCCTTGTTCTTTATAACAGTCTCACCTTGCTCCATCCCTTTATTTATTTCTAGCCACATAATTTACCTTTACATATATCTAGGCATTATAAATATTTGTGTAGTTACTAAACCTATAACCCTAACAGGGAAATAGAAAATTACATGTTTTTAATACATACAGAATTGATATTGTTACTAGAGTACTTTGTAAACCATAAAGTACTTAATAAAATTATAATAGTTGCTTTTATTACAAGTATTATTGGAAATGTTGAACTCATATCACACATGACTAGAATAATCATCTAATGGTTATACTATATAATGAACTATATTTACAAAACCATGCATAATATATAACTATAATTGTATGTAAAATTATTTTAATTATACAAGCATAGGTCAATCAAATTAAAATATATTCCAGTTCAAAATAGAGTAAGTAGCAAATGCACTGATAAATTATTAGAATGTCAGAACGTTAAGCAAGTTCTTCTTCTCTTAATATTACCACTTTTATCAAATAGGGAGGTAGGGATTGTCAATGAATATACTTTTAGGATAAAAGTAGATGCTGTCCTGATTGCTTTTACAGCCAAAGACATTAACAAAATAGAATTTCCAAATGGTTTGCATCCACTATCAAATGTTTTCCTGGCCAATATCAGTTATATTATTTTCTGCTAGTTCAGCATTCAAAAAATCAATTAAATTTAAAGAAATGGAATTAAAAATGATAAAGTGGTTTTAGTTTTCTGATTCAATGTTAAAAAGAGAGAACTTTAGTTACTTTATGCCTAGTTTAATCCTCAGTCAGGATATGGTTTATTTCATTCTTGCATTTTCATACACTAATTTTGAATATTTTTCACCTATGATCACAGTTTTTAAATCTTTTACATTGTCTTTAGATTTATGGTCTATTTTTCTAAGGGTTTTCACTGGAATGCAAATTTCTCATTCAAGTTTTTTTATTCCTAGTGATAAAATACAAATAAAAGTCTAATTATAAAGCCTAGATGAAATGACTATTCTGTCACTTAACTTATTTTTTTTGTTTTCATTCTTTCTGAACTTTAATCAGCTCTATATCAAAAAATAAAAGTGTAAACAAGTCTGATGGCCTGAAAGATATAATGGTAATGGTAAGAATTATAAAAATACCATATTGCACTTTAAATTGCACCTCATTTCAAACCATTATGTGATCTTTCAGCTCTATTTACACAATTTTTACATGATAAATTTTGTTATTGAATTGGAACACATTTCATTTCATTTAAATTCACTAAAAAATATCCTGATATATATAAAACTCCTGTTAGTGGACATAACATCATTTTCTCCATCACAAATGTTAGGAAGTTGTGTTGGGTTCCTTATATATTTCCTTGTATTCCATTTGGATTTGTTTTAGCATGCATGCACAGTTGCTGTGTTGTGTCCAACTCTCTGCGCCCCCATGGACTTAGTCTGCTGGCTCCTATGTCCATGGGATTTTCCTGGTGAGAATACTGGAGTGGGTTACCATTTCTTCCTCCAGGATATCTTCCCAACCCAGGGATTGAACCCACATCTCCTGCTTTGCAGGCAGATGCTTTACCACTGAGCTACTGAAGAAGATCCTTGTTTTTCCTTAAAATTGAAGCAGTCAAATATTTAAAAGTGTTTGTTTTAACAGCACATTTAAAGACATAACCACATTAATTTAACCAAATAGATTTTCTTTGAAAGGTATTTTTACACATTCAAGATGTGCTCCCTGACTACATTATTAACAAACCAATGTGATCATCAACAAATAATGTTTAGTTGCCATTAAGGGGAAAATCCATATTCTATATTAGGAATATTATGCCACTGACTTCTAAAGTTGAAGTAAATCTATGTCAGAGATACTTATTAGTTATTTGATTTGAAGATATTAGTATGGACAGATGAAGAATCAAAGATATTCTTCAGATCAATCCTTACTCTATTCAGATCTTCCATCTTTAGCTAATAGCATCAATAATCATATTTTGGAAGGATTGTGATTATTCTGGCCTGAATGTTTGTGACCCCTCAAAATTCATATGTTTACATTCTAACTCCCAAAGATGATGGCATTAGGAAGCATGGTCTTTAGGGGGTGATTAGGTCATGAGGACGGAGCCCTTATGAATAAAATTAATCTTCTTAAATAGTACAAAAAAACCTACTTACAAAATGGAAGTTGAGTCACAGATGTACAAAACAAACTTACAGTTTTCGGGAAGAAAGGAGATTGGGATTTGGAGATTGCAACTGACATACACACATTACTATATATATAGAATAGATAACTAATAAGATCCTATACTGTATAGCACAGGGAACTCTATTCAGTACTCTACAGTGACCTATATGGGAACAGAACCTAAAAAAAAGTGTATATATGTGAATATATGTATGTATGTACATATACATATGTAAAAAAGAGTGGATATATGTGCATGTATATATGTATGGCTCATTTTGCTGTACAGCATAAACTAACACAATACTGTAAATCAATTATACTCCAAGAAAAATTAATTAAAAATGTATCAGTCTTATAAAAGAGACCCCAGAGATCGTTCACCACTTCCACTGCATGAGGCACAGTGAGAAGACACTGGTTATGACCTAGCAAGAGGCCTCTTAGCAGAATGTGACCATGCTGGCACCTTGATTCTGGACTTCAAGCCTCCAGAACCTTGAGAAATAAATATCTGGGTTTATAAGCTACTCGGTCTGGTATATTGTCACAGCAGCCAAATGGACAAAAAGTGATCAAGTCACAGTCTTCATTGTGAAAATGCTTGCTCTGAAATAGAAAATTTGAACATGCTCACTTCTCAGAGAGTGTATATATACACTCCTTGGCTTTATCCTTCCTTGCTCTTTCTGCACTTCCTAATACAGATACAAAAGATAAAATATCTGACCTCATCACTGATATAAATTGAAAAATAGCACTTTACAACATAAAATGGCAGATATGCTTCTAGCCTTGGGTCTTATTTTTCCAACCAGTATCGTCTATGCCAGGATCTCTGGCCAGTTGGGGGACCTGCCCCCTATGTACACATTCTCCCTGCTCCACTCCTGTGATCAGTCTCTATGTCTCTACCAGTCTCTATCTAAGCCTTTTGATACTTCCTGGGGTGTTGGTACTCTCATTAGCACTTTCATTACCCATGACACTGACAGGAGATCTGATCTAAAACAAGCTTCTCTGCTTGAAGACAGGTAAGAAAACAGCTCAGGCAAAGTCTTGGAACATAATAATCTATAAATTGAAGCAGAAGAATTTTAGAGTCACATTCTAAGTTCTGTCCTCAGAGCTGTCTTGTTAAAAGATATTACTGAGCCTGTTTTTCCCATATGGATCAAGTTTACAGAAATAAACAGCTGGGACCCAAGGCATCTGCATGGCAGGACAAAGCTTTTATCTTTGTCACAGCAAAGAGTTTCCAGACCCCAGCCAGGCTGGCACAGCTCTATAAACTAGAGAGAAGACTTTCCTTATTCATTTACTCACAGAAATCATGCTTTGATATTTTATGTATGACTTTTCATACCAAAAAACCCCACAAAATTACCCCTACATTTTTATACCTGAAAAAAAATGTGCAGTGAATTTTATTTTAGGGTACAAGTATTATACTGCCTTTGTCACAGATAATAACTAGAAACAAGATCTAAAACCTCATATGCTGGTAAATACGGGCCAACAGAATTAGCCTGCATCACTTTAGGGTGGTATATTATACCTTCAACGAAAACCAAATATCAGAACTAAAGGTTGAACTTCCAAAAGCTTCTAGAAGGTAAAATCTGTATTTCTCAGGGACCTCATACCTCTTAGGCTGTTAATGTCTAACCTGGGAAGTATACAGACATTCCTTGGATGTAATGGCAAATTTCACCAAAGTCAACCTCAAAATATAAGCATAGAAATTGATTAGAAACCAAGAGCATATAAGGAGATTAGACTCAGGTGAGTAGACTCTTATGGTTGCTGTAGCGCCATCCTCAAACATGACTTTGGCCAAAAGTGAGACTCTATCCAGGACTAATATTCTCCAGGTATGCCTTCAGAGGGACTCTTGAGCCCAAACAACCAATGGGCCTTGAAGGTCAGATTTTAAGGCACTTTGCCAACAGAACTGTGTAATCGTAAGGGGTTCGATTTAGGTCATACCTGAATGGTTTAGTGGTTTCCCTACTTTATTCAAATTAAGTCTGAATTTGGCAATAAGGAGTTCATGGTCTGAGCCACAGTCAGGTCTCGGTCTTGTTTTTGCTGACTGTATAGGACTTCTCCATCTTTGCCTGCAAAGAATATAATCAATCTGATTTCAGTATACACTATCTGGTGATGTCCATGTGTAGAGTCTTATCTTGTGTTGTTGGAAGAGGGTGTTTGCTAATGACCAGTGTGTTCTCTTGGCAAAACTGTAGTAGTCTTTGCCCTACTTCATTCTGAACTCCAAGGCCATATTTACCTGTTATTCCAGGTATTTCTTGACTTTCTACTTTTGCATTCCAGTCACCTATAATGAAAAATGACATCTTTTTTGGGTGATAGTTCTAAAAGGTCCTGTAGGTCTTCACAGAACCATTCAACTTCAGCTTCTTCAGCATTACTGGTCAGGGCATAGACTTGGATCACTGTAACAAATAGATTCAAGGGATTAGATCTGATAACAGAATGCCTGAAGAACTATGGACAGAGGTTCAGGACATTCTACAGGAGGCAGGGATCAAGACCATCCCCATGGAAAAAAAAAAAACATAAAAAGGCCAAATGCTTGTCTGAGGAGGCCTTACAAATAGCTGTGAATAGAAAAGAAGCAAAATACAAATGAGAAAAGAAAAGATATACCCATTTGAATGCAGAGTTCCAAAGAATAGCAAGAAGAGATAAGAAAACCTTCCTCAGTGATCAATGCAAAGAAATAGAAGAAAGCAATAGAATGGAAAAGACGAGAGATCTCTTCAAGAAATTAGGGATAACAAGGGAACGTTTCATGCAAATAAGGGCACAATAAAGGACAGAAATGGTATGGATCTAACAGAAGCAGAAGATATTAAGAAAAGGTGGCAAAAATACACAGAAGAACTATACGAAAAAGATCTTCATGACCCAGACAATCACAATGGTGTGACCACTCACTTAGAGCCAGACATCATGGAATGTGAAGTCAAGCGGGCCTTAGGAAGCATCACTATGAACAAAGCTAGTGGAGGTGATGGAATTCCAGTTGAGCTATTCCAAATCCTGAAAGATGATGCTGTGAAAGTGCTGCACTCAATATTTCAGCAAATTTGGAAAGTTCAGCAGTGGCCACAGGACTGGAAAAGGTCAGTTTTCATTCCAATCCCAAAGAAAGGCAATGGAAATTACTACTCAGTTGCATTCATCTCACACACTAGTAAAGTAATGCTCAAAATTCTGCAAGCCAGGTTTCAACAGTACATGAACCATGAACTTCCAGATGTTCAGGCTGGTTTTAGAAAAGGCAGAGGAACCAGAGATCAAATTGCCAACATCCTTTGGATCATTGAAAAAGCAAGAGAGTTCCAGAAAAACCTCTACTTCTGCTTTATTGACTATGCCAAAGCCTTTGACTGTCTGGACCACAACAAACTCTGGAAAATTCTTAAAGAGATGGGAATACTGGACCTCCTGAGCTGCCTCTTGAGAAATCTGTATGCAGGTCAGAAAGCAACAGTTAGGACTGGACAGGGAACAACAGACTGGTTCCAAGTAGGAAAAGGAGTAAGTCAAGGCTGTATATTGTCACCCTGTTTATTTAACTTCTATGCAGAGTACAACATGAGAAATGCTGGGCTTGAGGAAGCACAAGCTGAAATCAATATTGCCAGGAGAAATATCAATAACCTCAGATATGCAGATGATACCACCCTTATGGCAGAAAGTGAGGAAGAACTAAAAAGCCTCTTGATGAAAGTGAAAGAGGAGAGTGAAAAAGTTGGCTTAAAGCTCAACATTCAGAAAACTAAGATCATGGCATCCAGTCCCACCACTCCATGGCAAATGATGGGGAAACAGTGGAAACAGTGACAAGCTCTATTTGGGGGGCTCCAAAATCATTGCAGATGGTTATACAGCCATGAAATTAAAAGATGCTTGCCCCTTGGAAGAAAATTTATGACCAACCTAGATAGCATATTAAAAAGCAGAGACATTACTTAGCCAAAAAGGTCCATCTAGTCAAAGCTACAGTTTTTCCAAGAGTCATGTATGGATGTGAGAGCTGGACTATAAAGAAAGCTGAGTGCTTAAGAATTGATCATTTTGAGCTGTGGAGAAAACTCTTGAGAGTCCCTTGGACTGCAAGGAGATCAAACCAGTCAATCCTAAAGGAAATCAGTCCTGAATATTCATTGAAAGGATGATGCTGAAGCTGAGACTCCAATACTTTGGCCACCTGATGTGAAGAACTGACTTATTTTAAAAGACCCTTATGCTGGGAAAGATTGAAGGTGGGAGGAGAAGGGGATGACAGAGAATGAGATGGTAGGATGGCATCACCAACTCAATGGACCTGAGTTTGATTAAACTTCGGAAGTTGATGAACAGGGAGGCCTGGTGTGCTGCAGCACATGGGGTTGCAAAGAGTTTGACACAGTTGAGCGACTGAACTAAACTGAACTGCCAACAGAACACGTCATGCTACTGTCTACAGATGACTGAATGTATTTCAAAACTAAGCTGTCAGTTCATCTTAGGAAATATAGAGCTGAATATATAAACTACCTACAAGATGAATAACCAGGCATTTGACCTACTTTAAAGTTAGATTTCCACTAGAGAACCAATGGAGTCTAACACATGAGATATGGTGAGCTAGTCTATGTTGAATTTACCCCAGTTTGCTTCATGAAACATTTTGATTTTCCAGAATATTTGGCTTTATAACTAGGTTTGTGACCTGCTGAAAGTTCTATTGCTTTTTGCAGCAGGAGATAGTGATCATAATATAATAAACTTAAACCAACTCTGTACTTGAGTGCTAAATTACCTGCACACAAACCATCAGTAATTCTTTCTGAACACTACCTTCAAAATATATTCAAGATCCCAATATTTACTACAACTTCTAGCACTACCAGCCTTATCAGAAACACAGTTGCCTCTTGCCTATATTACTCTAACAGCCACTCAGCAGGTTTCTGGTTCCACTTTTGCCATCCTTCCTCTTTAGTTCTCAACACAGCAACAGCACTAATTCTTGTAAATCCTAAACCAGATTTCAAATGCTCCAATGATTCTCATTTTCATTCACAGTTTAAGCCAAGAAGTTTACGACTAATTGCCTATGCAATTTTATGCAAGTTGGGTTTGGACTCATTTCCACTTCTTTCAATTTTTATTGTTTCTGCTTTAGCCACACTGTCTTCTTAGTTTTAAATATTCTCTCCTTCAACAAGTTGACCTCACAGTTCCCTTGCCTGGAATCTTCTTCTCTCAGATAGTTGTATGATTAATTGCCTAATATCCTTTGAATTTTCCCCAAATACTACTTTTTCTATAAGACATGCTGATACTCCATTGTTATCCTTATTAAATTTCTTTATTCTTTCCATAGAAGACTTCAATTTCTAACATGTTGTATAATTCCCTTTTTATTTTGTTTATTATTTATTGTCAATATTCACCTATTATTATGTAAGCTACAACCAGATAGAATTTTTCCCCTCTTCTCTGATTAATTTTAAGAACTTGTAACAGTGTTTCATATGTATTAGGCCTTTAAAATGATTATTTGCCAAATAATGAACAAATATATAATATCAGGTTGTACATTATTTACAAACATAAGAATAAATGCCACAACAAACTTTTTGATTTACAACTTCAATAATAGAGAAATTTCTCTCCAATATGTGTGGCTTCATCTGTGTGTGAGATATACATTCAGTCAGTCAGTTCAGTTCAGTCAATCAGTCGTGTCCGACTCTTTGCGACCCCATGAATCACAGCACGCCAGGCCTCCCTGTCCATCACCAATTCCCGGAGTTCACCCAAACTCATGTCCATCGAGTCGGTGATGCCATCCAACCATCTCACCCTCTGTCGTCCCCTTCTCCTCCTGCCCTCAATCTTTCCCAGCACTAGGGTCTTTTCCAATGAATCAGGTCTTTGCATCAGGTAGAGAAAGTATTGGAGTTTCAGCTTCAACATCAGTCCTTCTAATGAACACCCAGAATTGATTTCCTTTAGGATGGACTGGTTGGATCTCCTTGCAGTCCAAGGCACTCTTAAGAGTCTTCTCTAACACCACAGTTCAAAAGCATCAATTCTTTGGCACTCAGCTTTCTTCACAGTCCAACTCTCACATCCATACATGACCACTGGAAAGACCATAGCCTTGACTAGATGGACCTTTGTTGGCAAAGTAATGTCTCTGCTTTTCAATTGCTATACAAATGTTGAAACCCTAACCCTCAACGTGACTGCATTTGGACATACAGCTTTTAGGAGGCAATTAAAATTAACAAGAGTGGGCCCTAATCTGATAGGATTGGTGACCATATAAGAAGAGGAAGATAAAAAGATACCTCTCTACCACGTGAGAAAACAGAAAGAAGGCAACCATCTCAAGCTGTGATGAGAGCTCTCACTAGAAATTGAACTCTGTTAGACCTTGACCTTAAATTTTCCAGCCTTCAGGACTGGGAGAAAATAATTTTCTATTTTTTATACCATGCAATCTGTGTTATTTTGCTAAGGCAGTCTGAGTTATTTACACATATATGCATATTATGTGTTTGTGTGTGTGTTTGCCAATGTTGAGATAATGTCATCACCTTATCTTAATTTGGAAGCATTTTTGGTCTAGTATTTAAATGTTTCCTAAGAGCATGGCTTGAGGACTTCTATTTGAGGTAGTGGAGTGTACCAAATTTAGTCTACCATAAATTAATATTACATCATCATTTTAATTAGACTGTTTTGAGTCTGAAAACATCCATTATATTACTCAATTGAAATTCACAAACTCTCCAAAGAAACTCATACAAATGAAAATAACACATTAGGGAGAACAGAATGGTTGCCTTGAGGAAAGAAGAGATGGAAGATATGATACTAAAATGGAACAGATACATAAAATAAGAAAGGCATCTGCACATACCAAGAACAGTAATATGCCATGAAAACTTGCTTTGAATATGTCAATCTTCTTAACCTGAGGTTAAACAATATATATACAGTCAGCATGTTATTAAAATTAAAGGGATTGAATCAATTTAAGAAAATTTTAAAAATACTTATGGGTGTTACCATAAGCAGTCATCTTGAGCAATACTGTGAGAATGTCTTAATTTGTATGGTGTAATTCATATGCATTTCTTCACATAAGGTACCAATACTATGTATTTGTCCCTCCTTACCTATTGAGACTGACTGTCATAGAAATATCCTTTCATTGACTCTTCTTGGGTCTCACTAACACCTGCAACTTTAATTCTGGTATGTAACTGTGATCAAAAACAGAGGAAGGAAGACATAAAGAGAAAACTCGTGTTATTACTATTTTTCATTGCATGCCTCATCCACCCTCCTTTCCAACTCCAGTCTCTCATGCTAAATGTTGAAAATATATGCAAAAGTGAAAAGAGAAGTGAGTTCTGTTTTTATTTCTATTTTCTTAATGCTTTACACCCATCATGTTCTCTGTTGTGATCCTATCAAGCTTTTCTGAGCATCAATTTTTAAAGAGGGCAGAATGTAGAAAAACTGTGAAACATAAGAAGAGCAAAGAGCAGAGCACAGTAGGTTTTCTCCAGTCATGCCCATCAGTCAACTCAAATCATATTCTCCTTGACCCCTCTCTCAGCTTGATCAATGTAGGACTTGCAATAAATGACTCAAAAATCTCAGGGGCTTAACCCAATAAAAGTTTATTTCTCACCCATACAAAGTTTATTTCAAATGTTTTTCATTGGGGAACTTGTGGCTTTACTCCAAAGAGTGACTCAGGAATCCAGACTCCTTCCAACTTGTGATATCACCCTCTTTGACATGTGAACCCCAGTGACATGAAGGAAAGTGAGAGACTGCAAGGGAGGCATATGGTGACCCACATCATAACTGAACTGGTCTCACTCAGATGTAAAAACACACTGTCTATCAACATTCCACGTGCAAGTCCACAAGTCTTAGGTGTCCCACAAATCATCTATTTCTGCCACTCACCTCATCAGTGATTAGCATTTCACTTTATTTCAATTGTCTATTTGTCCACTGTGTTCCCAGTGTCTTTCATCAACCTAGAATTTATGCCTAAGCTAATAGCTCCATGTAAAGCAGTCCGTGATCTTGAATGTTTGAATTGCATTGAAGAGATATATTGGTAGGGTTCTATGTTAGGCTCTGGACACACTTCTTCAAAGAATTACTGGGGAGTAAAATGGTTTGCTTTTATGTTTTTATGAGGACAATAAAATACATCAGGGACATTATGGACCAAATAGGATTTTGTGGAACGGAATTAGAACTAAATCACCTCATGTAACAATTATTATGGTATTATTGAAAATTTATATTTAATATTAAATAAAGTATATAAATTGATGCCTGCACATAATAATATTTCGGAGGAGGATCTAAATGGAAATATGTAGGGACATGATGATTTTTTATTACACAAGCAGAGTGATGTCTGTGAGAGCACAGGACTGCTGCATATACATATTTTCTTTCATAGCGTAATTTTTAAAGATAACTTTGTTTATTAATTTCCTTTGGGAAGACTGCATAGATTTTTTTACCCTACGAATAAGAGACTATTTTATCTTGATGATCTCAGATGATAGCACAGTGTTTAGCTTATCCATGGAGTCCAAAAACTTGCTAATTTGCTTGTAATGCTTGGAAAGGATTTTATTTGGGTTCCCACGTGGCCCTGGGGGTAAAGAATACACATAGCAATGCAAGAGATTTAAGAGACCTGCGTTCGATCCCTGGGTCAGGAAGATTCCCTGGAGGAGGGCATGGCAACTTGTTCCAGTATTCTTGCCTGACAAATCCCATGGAAAGAGGAGACTGGTGGGCTACAGTCCATGAGGTCACAGAGTCAGACAGGACTGAAGCAACTTAACACACATGTATGTGGAGAACAACTAAGAGCTACTGAAGAAAGCTCATTGATTTTCATAGGTATAATAGAGGAAGACATTCTGAATTCATTTCTCTGATAATGCAAACAACACATGAAACTAATAATCATAATATAATATCAATATAATAAAATCAATAATATAATAATAATAATAACACATGAATCTGTAATCAGTAAAACAACAACAAAGGTTATTTTAAAGACTTTCTCTAAGGAAGCAAAGATAAATTTGATGGAGTCATTTATTTAAGGGGCAAAGGGTTGGATATGATTGAGCAACTGAACAACAACAAATCTATGAACTCTATGGCTTCTCTGGTAGCTCAGATGGTAAAGAGTCTGCCTTCAATGCAGAAGACACTGTAGACTCGGGTTCGATCCCTGGGTTGGGAAGATTCCAAGGAAGAGGAAATGGCAACCCACTCTAGAACTCTGCCAGGAGAATCCCATGGACAGAGGAGCCTGGCAGGCTACAGTCCATGGGGTCGCAAAGAGTCAGACACGACTGAGCAACTAAGAACAAGCACATGTTGTTTCTCATTTTTTTAAATATATTATGGCTCTGGTATTTTTATGCTTTTTTAAAGAATGCTTTCTGATTATTCAATGATAATTGTATTCTGTGTTTGCTCTTTTTATAGAGTATGTTGGATTTCATGGTAATCCATACTTTGAAAGAATTCACTGTGTTCATTATTATTCTCGACTTGCTTCTACTATATTGCTAATTTTTTAGAGCTTGTTCTATGCCAAGCATTGTAGGCTGAAAGGAAAATGCACATGATTCCCTGGTCTCCAGAATGTAGGAATCCCTGACAGAAGAAGAAGAAGAAGAACAAAATTCACTATAAGGGCTTGATTATACATACAAAAGTAGAATGTATGTTATATTCAATATGAGAAAGATAGTTAATGCTTGAAAGTGGGGGAGGAAGATGTAATAAATGGTGAAAAACACTTGAAAACAGACTACATCACAATATAGCTAACTGTGTTACATGGTACCTTTTTATCATTGGTTTATTTTTTATGTTTAGATAACTAAATTAATTAGGGGGACAAAAGTAGGACTTACTCATTTATAAAACCCTAGTGCAACAGGAGATGGCAAGAGTGAACGTCAACATTCTAGGAATCAGCAAACTAAAATGGACTGGAATGGGTGAATTTAACTCAGATAACCATTATATCTACTACTGTGGGGAGGAATACTTTAGAAGAAATGGAGTAGCCATCATGGATAACAAAAGAGTCCGAAATGCAGTACTTGGATGCAGTCTCAAAAAAAACAGAATGATCTCTGTTCGTTTCCAAGGCAAAACATTCAATATCACAGTAATCCAAGCTTATGCCCCAACCAGTAATGCTGAAGAAGCTGAAGTTGAACGTTTCTCTGAAGACCTACAAGACCTTTTAACTAACACGCAAAAAATATGTTCTTTTCATTATAGGGGACTGGAATGCAAAAGTAGGAAGTAAAGAAACACCTGGAGTAACAGGCAAATTTAGCCTTGGAATACGGAATCAAGTAGGGCAAAGGCTAATAGAGTTTTGCCAAGAGAACGTACTGGTCATAACAAACACCCTCTTCCAACAATACAAGAGAAGACTCTATACATGGACATCACCAGATGGTCAACACCGAAATCAGATTGATTATATTCCTTGCGGCCAAAGATGGAGAAGCTCTATATGGTCAGCAAAAACAAGACTGGGAGCTGACTGTGGCTCAGACCATGAACTTCTTATTGCTAAGTTCAGACTTAAATTGAAGAAAGTAGGGAAAACCACTAGACCACTGAGGTATGACCTAAATCAAATCCCTTATGATTATACAGTGGAAGTGAGAAATAGATTTAAGGGCCTAGATCTGATAGATAGAGTGCCTGATGAACTATGGACTGAGGTTCATGACATTGTACAGGACACAGGGATCAAGATAATCCCCATGGAAAAGAAATGCAAAAAAGCAAAATGGCTGTCTGGGGAGGCCTTACAAACAGCTGTGAAAAGAAGAGACGCAAAAAGCAAAGGAGAAAAGGAAAGATATACCCATTTGAATGCAGAGTTCCAAAGAATAGCAAGTGATCAATGCAAAGAAATAGAGGAAAACAATAGAATGGGAAAGACTAGGGATCTCTTCAAGAAGATTAGAGATACCAAGGGAACATTTCATGCAAAGATGGGCTAGATAAAGGACAGAAATAGTATGAACCTAAGAGAAGTAGAAGGTATTAAGAAGAGATGGCAAGAATACACAGAAGAACTGTACAAAACAGATCTTCTCGACCAAGATAAACACGATGGTGTGAACACTCATCTAAGCCAGACATCCTGGAATGTGAAGTCAAGTGGGCCTTAGAAAGCATACCTATGAATAAAGCTAGTGAAAGGTGATGGAATTCCAGTTGAGCTATTCCAAATCCTGAAAGATGATGCTGTGAAAGTGCTGCACTCAATATGCCAGCAAATTTGGAAAACTCAGCCGTGGACACAGGACTGGAAAAGGTTAGTTTTCATTCCAATCCCAAAGAAAGGCAATGCCAAAGATTGCTCAAACTACCGCACAATTGCACTCATCTCACATGCTAGTAAAGTAATGCTCAAAATTCTCCAAGCCAGGCTTCAGCAATACTTGAACCATGAACTTCCAGATGTTCAAGCTGGTTTTAGAAAAGGCAGAGGAACCAGAGATCAAATTGCCAACATCCGCTGGATCATCGAAAAAGCAAGAGAGTTCCAGAAAAACATCTTTTTCTGCTTTATTGACTATTCTTTGACTGTGTGGATCACAATAAACTGTGGAAAATTCTGAAAGAGATGGGAATACCAGACCACCTGACCTGCCTCTTGAGAAACCTATATGCAGGTAAGGAAGCAAGAACTGGACACGGAACAACAGACTGGTTCCAAATAGCAAAAGGAGTTCGTCAAGGCTGCATATTGTCACCCTGCTTATTTAACTTATATGCAGAGTACATCATGAGAAATGCTGGGCTGGAAGAAGCACAAGCTGGAATCAAGATTGCCAGGAGAAATCTCAATAACCTTAGATATGCAGATGACACCACCCTTATGGCAGAAAGTGAAGAGGAACTAAAAAGCCTCTTGATGAAAGTAAAAGAGGAGAGTGGAAATGTTGGCTTAAAGCTCAACATTCAGAAAACGAAGATCATGGCATCTGGTCCCATCACTTCATGGAAAATAGATGGGGAAACAGTGGAAACAGTGTCAGACTTTATTTTTCTGGGCTCCAAAATCACTGCAAATGGTGATTGCAGCCATGAAATTAAAGAGGCTTACTCCTTGGAAGAAAACTATGACCAACCTAGATAGCATATTAAAAAGCAGAGACATTACTTTGGCATCAAAGGTCCGTCTAGTCAAGGCCATGGTTTTTCCAGTGATCATGTATGGATGTGAGAGTTGGACTGTGAAGAAAGCTGAGTGCCAAAGAATTGATGCTTTTGAACTGTGGTGTTGGAGAAGACTCTTCTTTGGAAGGAATGAGGCTAAAGCTGAAACTCCAGTACTTTGGCCAGTCATGCAAAGAGTTGACTCACTGGAAAAGACTCTGATGCTGGGAGGGATTGGGGGTAGGAGAAGGGCACGACAGAGGATGAGATGGCTGGATGGCATCACTGACTCGATGGACGTGAGTTTGAGTGAACTCCAGGGGTTGGTGATGGACAGGGAGGCCTGGCGTGCTGCAGTCCATGGGGTCACAAAGATCAGACAGGACTGAGTGACTGAACTGAACTGAATGATTACAAATACAGTAAGGAATGTGAAAGAGATTAAGAGTGAGAATTATAGAACTACTAAGACTGAGTGGACAAAAATCTGGTATATATACAGCTACATTCCTATCTATATACACACTTTTCACAAAAGTTTGGGGGGTATTTTCCTCAATCTTCTCTCTAATAGACTAGCTTTTTCTTCTTTATATTCTTACATGGGAAAAAATTCTCACCATTTATGTATTTTAGAGTTTATACCATTTACAGAGCTTAATTTGCTTTCTGGTAATCCCATTTCAAATTATCAAATTTGATATCCTCCTGATTAGATCATATGTAATTTCCAAGAACTTTCAGTCATCCAGTCATTATGGAATAAAGGTCATGCAATGCAAATATTGCTGCTTAGGAAACAGCAATAGGAAACAGCTTAGGAAATCCATGTGAGTGGATCCTATTGTGGTTTAGTCATTATTGTCCAACCACATGAACTATAGCCTGCCAGGCTCCTCTGCCTATAGGCTATGCCAGGCAAGAATACTGGAATGGGGTTGTCATTCCTTCCCAACCCAGGGATTAAACCTGAGTCTCCTGTGGCTCCTGCATAGGCAGGTGGGTTCTTTACCACTGAGCCATTAGGGAAGCAGCTCTCAGAAAAATAGAACCTACTCCTAAGATAGGTTTTCATGATATTACAACCCTTGATTTCTGGGTGCACACATTTTTTTTAATCTAAATATGCATCTTCACTGGGAAAAGATTTTATCAAGATATAATTATTCAGTAAAATCTCAAGAACACCTCCACTTTAACAAGGCATCTCAAAATCTAACCAATCTATTGCTTTCATAAGCTATGACAAGAAGCCAGTCTTCTTAGGCCCATGACACTTAGGTGACTTCCATATTTCTATTAGTATACTCTTATTTTTATAAAAGTATTATGTTTTTATTCTGCAGAATATGGATACTTCCAATATTCCTTACATAATCATTAACATTATTGAAGTGTAAGTTCCATTTAGAATCAAAAACGTGCAAAGAATTAATTTCATATTGTAAATTGGCCAATGGTTGAAAATATGTAATATGTCCTATTTTAAATGGAAAACAGTGTGCATGATAACATAAAGTATCAAGATCATCTATCAAACTTCTTTGGATTTCATTATGGCTAGAGATGGCAAGAATGAATGTCGACATTCTAGGAATCAGCGAACTGAAATGGACTGGAATGGGTGAATTTAACTCAGATGACCATTATATCTACTACTGCAGTCAGGAATCCCTCAGAAGAAATGGAGTGGCCATCATGGTCAACAAAAGAGTCCAAAATAAAGTACTTGGATGCAATCTCAAAAACAACAGAATGATCTCTATTCGTTTCCAAGGCAAACCATTGAATATCACAGTAATCCAAGTCTATGCCGCAACCAGTAATGCTAAAGAAGCTGAACGGTTCTATGAAGACCTACAAGACCTTTTAGAACTAACACCCAAAAAAGATGTCCTTTTCATTATAGGGGACTGGAATGCAAAAGTAGGAAGTCAAGAAACACCTAGAGTAACAGGCAAATTGGCCTTGGAATATGGAATGAAGTAGGGCAAAGGCTAATAGAGTTTTACCAAGAAAATGCACTGGTCATAACAAACACCCTCTTCCAACAACACAAGAGAAGACTCTATACATGGACATCACCAGATGGTCAACACCACAATCGGATTGATCATATTCTTTGCAGCCAAAGATGGAGAAGCTCTATACAGTCAGGAAAAACAAGACCAGGAGCTGACTGTGGCTCAGACCATGAACTCCTTATTGCCAAATTCAGACTTAAATTGAAGAAAGTAGGGAAAACCACTAGACCATTCAGGTATGACCTAAATCAAATCCCTTATGATTAGACAGTGGAAGTGAGAAATAGATTTAAGGGCCTAGATCTGATAGATAGAGTGCCTGATGAACTATGGAATGAGGTTCGTGACATTGTACAGGAGACAGGGAAAAGACCATCCCCATGGAAAAGAAATGCAAAAAAGCAAAATGGCTGTCTGGGGAGGCCTTACAAATAGCTGTGAAAAGAAGAGAAGTGAAAAGCAAAGGAGAAAAGGAAAGATATAAACATCTGAATGCAGAGTTCTGAAGAATAGCAAGAATAGATAAGAAAGCCTTCTTCAGCGATCAGTGCAAAGAAATAGAGGAAAAAACAGAATGGGAAAGACTAGAGATCTCTTCAAGAAAATCAGAGATACCAAAGGAACATTTCATGCAAAGATGAGCTCGATAAAGGACAGAAATTATATGGACCTAACAGAAGCAGAAGATGTTAAGAAGAGATGGCAAGAATACACAGAAGAACTTTTCAAAAAAGAGCTTCACGACCCAGATAATCATGATGGTGTGATCACTGACCTAGAGCCAGACATCCTGGAATGTGAAGTCAAGTGGGCCTTAGAAAGCATCACTACGAACAAAGCTAGTGGAGGTGATGGAATTCCAGTTGAGCTATTCCAAATCCTGAAAGATGATGCTGTGAAAGTGCTGCACTCAATATGCCAGCAAATTTGGAAAACTCAGCAGTGGCCACAGGACTGGAAAAGGTCAGTTTTCATTCCAATCCCAAAGAAAGGCAATGCCAAAGAAGGCTCAAACTACCACACAATTGCACTCATCTCACACGCTAGTAAAATAATGCTCAAAATTCTCCAAGCCAGGCTTCAGCAATATGTAAACTGTGAACTTCCTGATGTTCAAGCTGGTTTTAGAAAAGGCAGAGGAACCAGAGATCAAATTGCTAACATCTGCTGGATCATGGAAAAAGCAAGAGAGTTCCAGAAAAACATCTATTTCTGCTTTATTGACTATGCCAAAGCCTTTGACTGTGTGGATCACAATAAACTGTGGAAAATTCTGAAAGAGATGGGAATACCAGACCACCTGAGGTCAGGAAGCACCAGTTAGAACTGGACATGGAACAACAGACTGGTTCCAAATAGGAAAAGGAGTTCGTCAAGGCTGTATATTGTCACCCTGTTTATTTAACTTATATGCAGAGTACATCATGAGAAACGCTGGACTGGAAGAAACACAAGCTGGAATCAAGATTGCAGGGAGAAATATCAATAACCTCAGATATACAGATGACACCACCCTTATGGCAGAAAGTGAAAAGGAACTCAAAAGCCTCTTGATGAAAGTGAAAGTGGAGAGTGAAAAAGTTGGCTTAAAGCTCAACATTCAGTAAATGAAGATCATGGCATCCCGTCCCATCACTTCATGGGAAATAGATGGGGAAACAGTGGAAACAGTGTCAGACTTTATTTTTCTGGGCTCCAAAATCATTACAGATGGTGACTGCAGCCATGAAATTAAAAGACGCTTACTGCTTGGAAGGAAAGTTATGACCAACCTAGATAGCATATTCAAAAGCAGAGACATTACTTTGCCAACAAAGGTTCGTCTAGTCAAGGCTATGGTTTTTCCTGTGGTATGGATGTGAGAGTTGGACTGTGAAGAAGGCTGAGCGCCAAAGAATTGATGCTTTTGAACTGTGGTGTTGGAGAAGACTCTTGAGAGTCCCTTGGACTGCAAGGAGATCCAACCAGTCCATTCTGAAGGAGATCAGCCCTGGGATTTCTTTGGAAGGAATGATGCTGAAGCTGAAACTCCAGTACTTTGGCCACCTCATGGGAAGAGTTGACTCATTGGAAAAGACTCTGATGCTGGGAGGGATTGGGGGCAGGAGGAGAAGGGGACGACAGAGGATGAGGTGGCTGGATGGCATCACTGACTCGATGGATGTGAGTCTGAGTGAACTCAGGTAGTTGGTGATGGACAGGGAGGCCTGGGGTGCTGCGATTCATGGGGTCTCAAGGAGTCGAACACGACTAAGTGACTGATCTGATCTGATGGCTGCCATAATATATTTCCTTGGGAAGATCCCCTGGAGAAGGAAATGGCAACCCACTCCAGTATTGTTGCCTGGAAAATTCTAAGGCAACTAAGGAGCCTGGTAGGCTACAGTCCATGGTGTTGCGAAGAGTCAGATACGATTGAGTGACTTCACTTCTCTACACTTATGAGAAAATAATTAGGGGTATGTATGTGTATGTGCGTGTGTGTGTAGGGTGTATAGAGTCTGATACGATTGTTGTATTTTCCTTTGAATCTGCGCATCAGGTGTCTGAATGATTTGAATTTTTTTTTGGTTTGACAGTGATTTGTTTTCATTACCTTTTTTTGTTCAGTTGCTTTTCGCTACTCTTGGCTAACTAAAACTGTGTTTAACTACAGGGCCAGTTTTACTCAGAGGAAGGGGCCAAATTGTTAAAAGCCAATAAAATTTGTACATATGAAGACTACCATTAACGTACTGAAATTTGAAGATGCTAGAGAACAAAATCTAACTGGCTCAACTCTGGTCATATGCCCATCATTTTTCTTTTCTATCAGCTATTGTCAGGAAGGCAGGTTAGGCATCAACCTTGTGGTTGTTAAGGACCTACCCTATGAACAAGCTGGATACTTATCACTGAAGTATGGATGGGAATAAATTCAATATGTAAATTCACTCAAAATTCCAATACTCTATCCCCTAAGACTGTATAACTATTGATTAAATATGCAAGTAAAAGAGGCTGCCCTGTGAATTTCCAATTAAGAATTTAGCAGAAAAACTACAGCTCCTCATTTGATGTTACCATTTACTACTTTTTATTGAAAATAACAATAATTTCTGGGAAGTTATTTGGTACTCTTAGATATCACTGATAGTCTAATAGGAACATACAATATTCTTTGTGGAATTGAAGTACAAATGGAGGAACCAAACTGATGGATATGTTAACACTAGGACTGAATTAGAAAGAAATCATGGCTGTTTTGGGGTATCACAGGAGAAAAGGCATGGTAGAAGATTCCGAGAAAACTATCAAAAATAACAATGTGATGTATTCTGTGTCCTTAGGACTTTTAAAGTTCAATCCTTGAAGTAAGCAAAACAATTTATCTTCTTTCTTACTATTTTATCTATCATCTTCTCTCCTCTATATTTTTTCTCCTGTCAAAAAAGAAGTACTTTTCTTTATTGACGATATAGAATTTAAACTACCTGGACCCAAAGTGTCCATTGTGGAAAGCTTTATACCTGACAGCTATATTTTAGCCAATGAAAGAACAATAAAATACTGGCTTCACTCCTCCTTTGTCTCTACTTTCAAGGCAGTTCACACTACAGTTTGAGCAGCAACCCAGCACACTTGCTATCTGTCTGTGCTGGTACTTTGTGCCATCTTTCACTATCCCTTGGCTAGCTTTCCATTTATATATTGGGAAAACAATGTTAATTATATGGAATCCCCTACCTAATAAATTATAGTGGAATGATATAATGGAATTGTATAGGACTAGTAAAAACAATGAGAGAGTTCTAGAGACACTAAGAAGAAAAAAATTCAGGGTATAATGTCCATTGGGGAAAAATTGTGTTGTAATTTTTGTATACATACATTTATAGTAAACTGTGCATATTAATATGTAAAAGCTTAGATCATATTTAAACACTATGTCTCTGGGTGATAAGATGTCATGACACTTTCATAGATCTGTGCTAAGTGATCCTCTCTGTGTATTTATATGTAAATGAATGTTTATAGTATAGTGATTTTACTATGAGTGGGTTATACTTTTGAATCCATAAAGTCATTTTAAACAACTTAATTGGCTATAGCTTTTGTAACAGTTGTTCAATCTTTTCTACAAAATATATTGATAACAATACAGAGTGATGTTCTTATGTATGGGCAAGGAAAAAATATAAATAAATGTAGATTTTTTTACTGACTTGAAATTTTTATTATATTTTTATGCTCAAAGTTTAATATTATAGAATCACATATAACTGAGTTTGAATGAAATTCTTAAAAACATAGCTACATAATTAATTTACCACCATATGCCGAATTGCAACATAAAATGTTTTAAAGATATTATGACAAAATACAACAGTGTGAAATAATCATAAAAACCATCTCTATGTGAATTGTGCTGCACTAATATTTTGATTCACCTTTCCAGAATAATAAACACTTTAGGCTGTCTATTTAGCTATTTCTCATTTTCCTTATTGACAACTCTATAACTTCACCCATTACCTTGCGATTTTGGAATGTAGGCTGTGTAATTTGGAATAACACTAGTGATTTATCTAGTCTGGCATTCTCTGTTCTAAAAATAAATCTTGAAGATCATTCTCCCCTCTGTGCTTAAGAAGACAACATGGTTTAGAATTTACAAAAAAGGGTAGAGATTAATCTTAGGCAAGAGTATGCCAATTGCATGTGACATTTATCCTCTTCAGCCAGATGGCAGTGGGATGGAATTTGGGTCTTTCTTTTTCCTTTATATATTATTCACAAGCTAATTCAATGTTCAAATGACAAAACCAACAGGAAGCCTGAGCAATTTCATTGTGTAATCAGCCAGATCTTTCATTGAAAAGAAAGAAAATTTATAGTCCATATATTATTAGTAAAGTATATTTTAATAGTTTTAATAGCATTAATAACCAGAAAAAATATATATATAATGCTAGAGAGCAAACATTCCATAAGCTATTATATAAAATTAATGTTGTTTGCTAAGGAACTTTGAAACTGCTGGTCAATTCTGTTACCGTCTTCCCTATCTAGAAGAAAAAATAACCTTTGTTTTCTAAATGTTTAGAAGTGTTCCAATAATGATGGAACTAATAGTTCCATCTGCTGTCTGAGTTGGTAGTAATAGCACTGAGAATGGAGAAACACAGATACAGTAAATAAAGTGGCATCTTTATAAATGAATTTGGCCCAGAATATATTAAAACAAGTGTGAGATAAGTTATCAGCACAACTTTCCTGAGAAATGTATATTTTGCTGTAATTATTTAGACAACTCAAAAGATTAGTTGCTACAAAATATGTACTCAGAGAAACAAAAATGAAAAACAATTCAAATTCTTCTTTCAAAAAATGGACATTTAGTAAAAATGTAACACTTCAGAATAATGATAAATATCTGTGGAATTGTTAATATTGAAAGGATTATATTAAATTTTTCAGTCTTCAGCAACCTCATGAAATAAATGCTGATTTTCCCATTTTATAGGAAAGAAGAGTTTAAAAAGCTTCTTCAGAGACACATAAGTAGTTAGCTGAAGAGTCAGGTTTGAATCAAACATTCTTGGTCTAGGGCATAAGGCTCTCACCAGTTTTCTTATCTAGCTTTTCAATGAAGACTGAGTGTTCTTTTAAAGGAAAATAACATTTCCAGAGGTGAAGGCATCGTCATTAATCCACTGGACTTTTGAGGGAATAAGAGGACCCGTGAAGGCTAAAAGGATTCTTGGATGCTAAGGAAAAAGCATTTTGTTGTTTATACTAAATCAAGTTCTGAGGGTGCTGACAGGTAGCATTGAGTCTATTGTGATATCTGGAATGAGGGAGCCACTTCATGACAAGTACATTCTAGAGAATTAGACAGATGTGTTGGGGAAAGAGGAATAGAGATAAATGAAGGTGAACATGATCTAATTTACTGTATTAGGAGGGTCTCAGCTAAATTAGAGTATCTTCTACTGGTGATTCTCTGCCTATAGATAGCTCAGCATTTTATATTGGCTATTTGGAAGGGGTCTTATTCCTTTGAGGAAGTAAGTCAAATGTTGGTATATTATGGAAAAAGAAATTCCATTCAAACTCCTTTCAAGTAGCAGTTAAGGCTTTGAATAGTGTGCTCTTTTTACTTGACTGAATACATTTTGCCAAGATAAGCTGTGGCCAGGTCAAAGACACTAAGCACCAGAGAAACTGGATGTATACCTGCACTGGTCTTCCCAGGTGGCACTAGTGGTAAAGAACCCTCCCGCCAATGCAGGAGACGTAAGAGAGGTGGGATCAATCCCTGGGTTGAGAAGAGCCCCTGCGGAAGGGCATGGCAACCCACTGCAGTATTCTTGCCAGGAGAATCTCATGGAGACAGGAGCCTGGTAGGCTATATATAGTCCATGGGGTTGCACAGAGTGGGACCGGACTGAAGCGATTTAGAATGCTTGCCTATACTAAACTCATAACTTCTCATGTTATGGGAAGTATACTTTTCCCTCCCTCATTCTTCACCCTACATAAAACCTGCTCCTAATCCTTCTAATTGTTTCCCTTAATTTCACTTTCCCAACAGCATCAGCCTCCTAGATTGAGCAACTGTGTACGTACTCAGTCGCTTAGTCGTGTCCAACTCTTTTCAACTCCCTGGACTACAGCTAACCAGGCTCCTCTGTCCGTGAGATTTCCCAGACAAGAATTCTGGAGTGGGCTGCCATTTCCAACTCCAGGGAATCTTCCCTACAAGAGATCGAACCCAGGTCTCTTGCATCTTCTGCACCCCAGGTGGATTCTTTACCCCTGAGGCCAACTAGGAAGTCCAAGAACAACCTGCATATGTCTCAATTCTAAAAATAGCTTACTCCATGCCTCGGTATGCATTCCTATTGGGAAAGATTAAGGAAACTATTGATAAGAAAAGCTCTTCAGTTTCATTAGTTGTTACATTATGTTATGTCAGCCTTTCCCACATAATTTGTTTGTATACCTTTGAAGGAGCTTCCCAGGTAACTCAGTTATAAGGAACCTGCCTGCCAAGCAGGAGATGTGAGTTTGATCCCTGAGTCAGGAAAATCCTTTGGAGAACAAATGGCAACATACTCCAGTATTTTTGGCTGGAGAATTCCATGGACAGAGCAACCTGGCTGGCTATAGTCCATGGAGTGGCAAAGAGTTAGACACTATTTAGAGACTAAACAACCACAATCCCTTAGAAATCCTAAAAGCTCCTGAGTTAATGACAGACTATATCAATGTCTTATATAACCTCTGGATTAGATGCTTAAAGGTAATGAACAAAAACAGTGAATATAGTAATATAAACATTAAAGAATGTCTTTAATTTTAAATGTATCAAGATTGAGCTGCTTATGAGACATCTGTGTAGAGCGTATCTCATAAGTACTTAGATAAATGCAGTTAGAGCCCAGAACAGAGAGAAAGGCAAGAAAAATATAAATCAGAATTATCAGCTTAAAGATTCTGTCGCAAGCTGGAGGATTTTACATGATTATCTAAAGCTCACATTTGTAAATAACACTCATTGTCTCTATTCAAGTTACAGATAAATTGAGAAATAGCAGATGCAGCAATAGACAAAAGACCAAGAGAGATCATCTTTATGACTTACAAAGCTAGATTGGAAGACACATGCTTGATTTAAGTATTAGTGGACTTGAGATCTCCCTAATTATACCAGAGTCTACTCAGGATATCACATTTAAGCAGAAAGCAGGGTCTATAATTATACCTCTACTTTTTTCTGCTGATTTAGTTTGAGTAAGAAGAAAGGAATGGACTGAAATTTCTGTGTCTAGGTATGTTCTAAATTAACGGTAGTTAACAACTTTACATTAATATTAGCTGGGAAAATGAATGGCGTAATGAACAAAGGAGGAAAACAGAGACCTGTGATAGAATGTATAGATTTTAGAACCAGAAATCTCTCTAATGGACCAGAGGTGTGATCTCTGATTAATTTAATTAATTAAATCTATTCCAAAATTCACACATTATTCAAGATTGAGTTTCTCAAATTAACTGCAAAATGTCCTCAGATCAGATCAGATCAGTTGCTCAGTCGTGTCCGACTCTTTGCGACCCCATGAATCGCAGCATGCCAGGCCTCCCTGTCCATCACCAACTCCCGGAGTTCACCCAGACTCACATCCATCGAGTTAGCGATGCCATCCAGCCATCTCATCCTCTGTAGTTCCCTTCTCCTTCTGCCCCCAATGCCTCCCAGCATCAGAGTCTTTTCCAATGAGTCAACTCTTCGCATGAGGTGGCCATAGTACTGGAGTTTCAGCTTTAGCATCATTCCTTCCAAAGAAATCCCAGGGCTGATCTCCTTCAGAATGGACTGGCTGGATCTCCTTGCAGTCCAGGGGACTCTCAAGAGTCTTCTCCAACACCACAGTTCAAAAGCATCAATTCTTCGGCGCTCAGCCTTCTTCACAGTCCAACTCTCACATCCATACATGACCACAGGAAAAACCATAGCCTTGACTAGACGGACCTTTGTTGGCAAAGGAATGTCTCTGCTTTTGAATATGCTATCTAGGTTGGTCATAACTTTCCTTCCAAGGAGTAAGCGTCTTTGAATTTCATGGCTGCAGTCACCATCTGCAGTGATTTTGGAGCCCAGAAAAATAAAGTCTGACAGTTTCCACCGTTTCCCCATCTATTTCCCATGAAGTGATGGGACCGGATGCCATGATCTTCGTTTTCTGAATGTTGAGCTTTAAGCCAACTTTTTCACTCTCCACTTTCACTTTCATCAAGAGGCTTTTTAGTTCCTCTTCACTTTCTGCCATAAAGGTGGTGTCATCTGCATATCTGAAGTTATTGATATTTCTTCCTGCAATCTTGATTCCAGCTTGTGCTTCTTCCAGTCCAGCATTTCTCATGATGTATTCTGCATATAAGTTAAATAAACAGGGTGACAATATACAGCCTTGACATACTCCTTTTCCTATTTGGAACCAGTCTGTTGTTCCATGTCCAGTTCTAACTGTTGTTTCCTGACCTGCATACAGATTTCTCAAGAGGCAGATCAGGTGGTCTGGTATTCCCATCTCGTTCAGAATTTTCCACAGTTGATTATGATCCACACAGTCATAAGCTTTGGCATAGTAAATAAAGCAGAAATAGATGTTTTTCTGGAACTCTCTTGCTTTTTCCATGATCCAGCGGATGTTGGCAATTTGATCTCTGGTTCCTCTGCCTTTTCTAAAACCAGCTTGAACATTAGGAAGTTCACAGTTCACATATTGCTGAAGCCTGGCTTGGAGAATTTTGAGCATCACTTTACTAGCATGTGAGATGACTGCAATTGTGTGGTAGTTTGAGCCTTCTTTGGCATTGCCTTTCTTTGGGATTGGAATGAAAACTGATCTTTTCCAGTCCTGTGGCCACTGCTGAGTTTTCCAAATTTGCTGGCATATTGAGTGCAGCCCTTTCACAGCATCATCTTTCAGGATTTGGAATAGCTCAACTGGGATTCCATCACCTCCACTAGCTTTGTTCGTAGTGATGCTTTCTAAGGCCCACTTGACTTCACATTCCAGGATGTCTGGCTCTAGGTCAGTGATCACAGCATTATGATTATCTGGGTCATGAAGCTCTTTTTTGTACAGTTCTTCTGTGTATTCTTGCTATCTCTTCTTAATATCTTCTGCTTCTGTTAGGTCCGTACCATTTCTGTCCTTTATCGAGCCCATCTTTGCATGAAATTTTCCTTTGGTATCTCTGATTTTCTTGAAGAGATCTCTGGTCTTTCCCATTGTGTTGTTTTCCTCTATTTCTTTGCACTGATCGCTGAAGAAGGCTTTCTTATCTATTCTTGCTATTCTTTGGAACTCTGCATTCAGATCTTTATATCTTTCCTTTTCTCCTTTGCTTTTCACTTCCCTTCTTTTCACAGCTGTTTGTAAGGCCTCCCCAGACAGCCATTTTGCTTTTTTGCAACAGGCAAATTTGGCCTTGGAATACGGAATAAAGCAGGGCAAAGACTAACAGAGTTTTGCCAAGAAAATGCATTGGTCATAACAAATACCCTCTTCCAACAACACAAGAGAAGACTCTATACATGGACATCACCAGATGGTCAACACCGAAATCAGATATATTATATTCTTTGCAGCCAAAGATGGAGAAGCTCTATACAGTCAGCAAAAACAAGACCAGGAGCTGACTGTGGCTCAGACCATGAACTCCTTATTGCCAAATTCAGACTTAAATTGAAGAAAGTAGGGAAAACCACTAGACCATTCAGGTATGACCTAAATCAAATCCCTTATGATAATACAGTGGAAGTGAGACATAGATTTAAGGGCCTAGATCTGATAGAGTTCAAAATGTCCTAGGCCTATTATAAGTTCTTCAATGAAATAAAATGTCATTATGAGAAGTACTGAGCTGAAAAAATTTTTTAAAAAGTCATTCACATAGTCATGCTATATATTAAGAAATTTCCTGGAGTAAAAGTAAATATTCAAAACCAAAACTGTCTTGCAGGTTAAAGCTCAAAAATACTAAACAACAAGAATTTAAACCTGACCTAAACATAGCTTGCATTTGTCAGTCAAAAATCCAGAAATTTGACATCATCCCAATTCCTTATACAGATTAGTTTTAGTTGAAAGGATTTTCAGATTTAGGCAGAGTAGGGGAATCATTTAATAGCTTTAGCCTTTGTGGTTTTCAGGGATCAAAGGGTTTATAGAACATAAAAGATTTTATCCAGCACTAGCTCCTCTAAATGATTTAAATCAACCCCTAAATCATTTGCATTCTTATTAAGTCACTTCAGTCATGTCAGACTCCTTGTGACCCTATGGACTGTAGCCCACCAGGATCCTCTGTCCATGGAATTTCCAGGCAATAACACTGCTGTGGGTTGCCAATCCCTCCTCCAGGGGATCTTCCTGACCCAGGTATCAAAGCCATGTCTCATGTTTCCCTCATTGGCAAGTCGGTTCTTTACCACCAACACCACCTAGGAAGCCCCACTCATTTTCTCCAGGCAGAATTACATCCTATGAAAATGGTGTTAGAAAAGACCTATTTCATTTTGTTGCTAATGGAAAACTGGCCAGTTCTTTCCTGAGTCCATCTGTGTAACTGGTCAAAAACAGTCAACACACAACATTAGGTTTCAGTTTTCTAACCACTTCCCCCAGAGCTTCTGGTTAAACAGATAGGTAACAATACACATTTTCAGTTACTACAAGTGACAGTTTTACCAAAAATTTTGCCTCCTACTGCCAACTCCTCTTATTTTAGGCTTTTGTTATGAGAGAAACCTGCTTTTAGTTGTTATCCCTATTAACTCCCCTGCAAGTTTGTTATTTCTATATCTTCCTGCTCAATTGAAAGTTTTAATAGGGAAATAGTGGCTATTTCCAGTAATATCATTTTTTTAAAGGTAATCAAATCATACAAATATCTTTTTTTTTCACTTTATTTTTTTTAATTTTATTTTATTTTTAAAGTTTACATAACTGTAATATCATTTTAAAGGTTACTTTATTTATTATTAAATTATATGTATCAACTTCCCTTTGGTTTGTATCAGTATTTTCATCATATAACTAGTTTCTTCGTTTTTTACTGTTCAGCTCTATGTGTTCTTATAATGTAAGTAGCTGTGCTATAGATAAGATATAACTTTGGTTTTGAATTCAACTGATATCATCTTTCAAGAATTGACTACATTTATATTGATTTACAACTCTGTGATTATATTTTGTGTTTTCTGTTTGTCCATATTGCTCTATGTGTCTTTTTTCATGGTAGACCCAAATAACAAACTTTAAAGGGAGCTAATCTTATTCTTAAACTGAAACTAAAAAGGGCAGGCACTGAGAAAAAAAAGGCATCAGCATCTGCCTGTTTTCAAGAGAGAATCGAGAAGCTACAATGTTCTCCTCTTCAACATAAACAATTTCAGAGAACAATGACCTTCTATGAAGTCACTGTGATTAGGATGGCATAGGACAAAAGACGACTTTATAATAATGTCTGAGCACACACAGAACTGAAAAGAATTCCTAACAGCAAGGTTTTTGTTTCTTCATGACTTAGAAAATACTTGGCAAAATCCTTTCTCAGTGTCTTTAAAGACGTAGTTTTTGAGATTCCACATGTAGGTGGTACAAGGGGACAGGGAGGTGGAGGAACAAGCTGGCTGCTGTTCAAGGGAAAAAACTTGCAAAAAGTAGTAAAACAAGTTAGAGATCTCATGCACAGAATAGCAAGTATGGATAACACCATTTTACAATAATCAAATTTTCTAAGAGTCTAGAACTTTATTCCAACACTAAAAATAAATAATAATTGTGTTACATGCTGCTGCTGCTGTTGCTAAGTGACTTCAGTCGTGTCCAACTCTGTGGGACCCCACAGACGGCAGCCCACCAGGGTCCCCTGTCCCTGGGATTCTCCAGACAAGAACACTGGAGTGGGTTGCCATTTCCTTCTCCAATGAAAGTGAAAAGTGAAAGTGAAGTCATTCAGTTGTGTCCGACTCTTCAGCGACTCCATGGACTGCAGCCTACCAGGCTCCTCCATCCATGGGATTTTCCAGGCAAAGTGCTGGAGTGGGGTGCCATTGCCTTCTCCGGTTACATGCTAGAGATCCTAATTATTGCTATGAAAATTATATTACAATATACAATTGTATCAAATTAATATGCTGTACAGCTTAAATTTACACACTGTTATATGTCAAATATATTTCAATTTAAAAAAAACAGCATCTTTTTTGTTCAATGGATCACTGGCTTTGGATGGAAGCCTCTAGGCTACTTTTATAGCTCACTTTTGACATTATTTATTTTACTTTTCCTGTCATCTTTGATTAATTTGGAATTTATGTTTCTACCCTGTTAACGATCCTTTCAAAAATTTGGATATGTTTGTGCTTAAGTCTAACTTGATGCTTAATTTGTCTTACAATTAGCATTTTATTAAATACTTATTTCATAAAATGTTCAGCATATTAGGCTAATTCATTTTAATCTTATTTAGATATTTGCTGTAATGTTTTATGTATTCAATAGATATACATATTAGTGTAATTTTCTTTGTGTATTTATTACATCACAGAACTTCATTTGAAACTATATTCCTTCTCTGTGAATCATAAATTTATGCTTTCTTTTAATATGTAGCTTTTGGTAGCAAAGTCAGGTTTTATTAATTTCAAAATATCTTACTTTTACCCTTATTTTTTGAGTATTAAGCTGTAGGTTGAAAGTGATTTTATCTGTACAGATTTGTGTGAAATGTCTTCTGGCTTCCTCTTTTTTTAAAAAAAATAATATTACTTTTTAATTTAATTGATATTTCATTCTTGGTAATTTGTTCTTTCTTTCTGAGGGTTTATATGATTTCCTAATCATATAGGTGTTAGGTGTTCGACAGATTTACATAAATATGTCTAGGAGTTGACTTATTTGTATGGATTCTGCCTGGTTTTTTTGTTTGTTTGTTCTTTCTAAATATGAAGATGGGTCTTGTTTACCATTTGAGGAAATATCTCAGAGACTATCTCTGGAATGCCAGCTAAACACATGTTAACATTTTCACTTTACCCACCTTGGCCCTTACTCTGCTAATTAAATATTTTTGCTTCTTTTTTTTTTTTTTTTTTTTTTTAATGATCTATCTTCTATTTAGTATTCTCCTCAGCAGTGTCTATTTTGCTTTTAACAATTCACTATGCTGTTCATTTATAGTATCAATACTTTTTGGTTCTTTATTAGTCAATTTTGGTATTCTCTTATTATTTTGTCAAAATTTCAAACTCCATTGACAGGGCTGATATACCTTTTTGCTTGCCATTAATTTTGGACTGGCTTGACTAGCTGACACCTGAACTTCATGTAAACTTCCTGCACTGTAGCTCTATTGCTCCGTCTCATGCTCAGTCCTCAGTCCTACCAACCGATCATACCCTTCCCGGTCACTGCAATATTTGCTGCAGTTTGTTGCTTAATGAATCTCCCAGTGGTTTCTACTGTCCACCTGCCATCCTGCCCCAATTATATCAACCACTACTTTCCCAAGGTCTCATCTAATAAAATCTTTGCTGACAAGAAAGAGGTATGATTCATGATGGATATTTTTTCCTTAAGCATTTAGTGACTTTTAATGGAGAATATTATTTTCCTTACAGAGCTTCCCAGGTGGCGCTAGCGGTAAAGAAAAGTGAAAGTGAAGTCACTCAGTCGTCTCTGACTCTTTGGGACCCCATGGACTGTATCCTTCTAGGCTCCTCCATCCATGGGATTTTCCAGGCAAGAATACTTGAGTGGGTTGCCATTTCCTTCTCCCGAGGATCTTCCTGACCCAGGGATCCAACCCAGGTCTCCTGCATTGTAGGCAGAAGCTTTACCATCTGAGCCACCAGGGAAGTCAGTGGTCAAGAACCCACCTGCAAATGCATGAGGTGTGTGAGAGGCGGGTTCCATCCCTGGGTTGGGAGGATCCCCTGAAGAAGGGCATGGCAACCCAATCCAGTATTCTTGCTTGGAGAATCCCATGGACAGAGGAGCCTGGTGGGCTACAGTCCATGGGGTCACAGAATCGGACACGACTGAAGCGATTTAGCACATTATTTTCCTTGTTAACATTCTTTTAAAAATAATTTGATACATGTTATATGGAAGCAAATTCTGCTAGAGGGTTTTTGGTTTTAGGTTACTTATGCCTGGGCTCTGTGTGATCCAGACTTTATATTTTTTAATTGGAATTTCTCAGGCAACACAGAAAATATGAATTTTGGGTTTCATCCTTTTAGTAAATGATGACATCTGGTTATTCTCCAGAACATTAGCACACGTTCTCATATGTTCTGCCCCATACAGAGTACAAATTTAAACATACCAGTATCTTTTTCTGCAATTCTGCAGGACTTTTAAAAATTCCCTCCCTTTGACAACATGGCCTAATGGAGACCCAGATTTTAGGTCTGAGTGACCACACGACTCTTCACATTGCCCCTGTCACCAAAGTGAATTATGATACCTAGCTTCCAAGTCTTCAAAGATTGACCATTATTAGCAGTAAGACGGGCTATTCTGCAACCTGTCTTACTCCACTAAAAGAGCAAGCACATTGTAAATAATGTTTTAAAATCTACAGTGTTTTTAGAGAAAGATTGCTAAAGTCTTCTCTATTTTCACCCAGAAGCACAAGTCTAGAGTTGACTGAAATGAGGAAGCTATTTTCTGTATCTGTCTGATGCCCTCATCCTTTTAAGTCTATTACTAACTTCTTACATTTAATTAGATGCTAGAATTTTCAGTGACTAATGATTCTAGTTAGATATTTTTCAGAGAAGGAAAATTTATCACAATATCTCTTCTAATAATAAACTTCCTAAAAATATCTCTCTTACTTTGCATTTCAGTATGCTGAGTTACACTAAGATTAAAATTATTTTAAGGATATCTTCTGTATGAAATGTTTATAAAAAGTCACAAGGTATAAAAACTGATAAACAAAATTTTAGTTATCTGATTTTTATCTAATAAAATCTGATTTTTATTAGTATAAGTTTTTATTTTATAAGTTTATCTCTTTGAACTTAAATTACTAGTGCTACAATTCAAGATATATAATAACCTAGTTGAGATATGTTGGATTTTCTGCATGAATTATTTTTATAATATTATATGTTCTTTTCATGACTTTCCAAGTGGCACCAGTGGTAAAGAATCTGCCTGCCAATGCAGGTGATGCAAGAGATATGGGTTCAGTCTCTGGGAGGGAAAGATCCCCTGGAGTAGATAATGGTAACCAAGTCCAGTTTTCTAGCTGGAAATTCCATGGACAGGAATCTGGCAGCCTACAGGCTATAGTCCATGGGGTTGCACAGAGTCAGACATGACTGAGCATGTATGCATATCTTTCTCTTAACGAGAGGCTTTCAAATTGCAATGCCATCTATTATACTAAAGTTCTGCTAATTTATCAAGTTAAATAGAATTGTTTATTCACTTCCAAAATCATGATCATGTATGTGAGACAACACATCTGTGCATATGTACTAAGTCACTTCAGTTGTATCTGACTCTTTGTGACCCCATGAACTGTCGCCTGCCATGGGATTTTCCAGGCAAGAATACTAGATTGGGTTTCCATACCCACCTCCAGGGCATCTTACTGACCCAGGGATTTAACCCTCCTTTCTTACATCTCCTGCATTGGCAGGTGGGTTCTTTACCACTACCACCACCTGGGAAGCCCAAGACTATATATATATCTAACAAATGCATGTATATGAATAATGCATAAAGGCAATGCTTTTAGTTGTTGAAAATATAGAAGTGACATTTCACAAAAGCTATGCTATTACACTACTTATATTTTACCAAGATCTTAATGCCTTTAAGCTGGTCAGAATGCTCATGGATAACTCATAAATACAGATTATACTGCATAGAGCATTTCCTATTTCATTTTAACTTCAAGTCTCTAAACAATTAATTGAGGAAAATGTGTGCAGTAGATATTTTAAATTAAGTGTTATTGCTTCTATTAATAAAGATTTCATAATCTTTGACAATTGACAAAATTGACAAAAGAAATTGTATCATTGCTGAGAAATAACAAACAAAAAATCACATATCAAGTAAGTATAAGAGCAATGTTAACATTAATATGAACAAAAAAAGAGGCAAAATGTGAAATGTGAAAAAAATTGAGACTATTCACCTATCAAATTTTGGTCATTTTTTTAATGAAAAAATTCAGGGATAACAAGGAAAACACTGTCTTTTTTTTTTTTTAATTTTATTTTATTTTTTAAACTTTACATAATTGTATTAGTTTTGCCAAATATCAAAATGAATCCGCCACAGGTATACATGTGTTTCCCCATCCTGAACCCTCCTCCCTCCTCCCTCCCCACACCATCCCTCTGGGTCCTCCCAGTGCACCAGCCCCAAGCATCCAGTATCGTGAAACACTGTCTTATATTTAAGAAAAAGATATCAATTGCTACAACATTTAAAAAGTAAGTTAGGTAGTTTCTATTGAGAACTATTAAAGACTGTGTTACCAAACCAGGTTTCCTTGCCGACAAGTAGCAAGCCAAACACAGAAACACTGAGGTTTGTAGCACAGGAAGGGTTTATTCACAAGGCAACCAACAGAGTAGAGCGAGAATAAGTCTCAAACTCATCTCCTTGAAGGTGAGGTACTCTGAAAACTTACAAGTGAAGAGTATAGCGTGACTGGAGCTGTGGTGGAAGGTAAAGTGCTTCTTCATGGATACATGTTTAGAAAATGGTGGCATGAGTATGATCTGAGGGTAAAGTTTTGGCCTCAAATGACTAAATGCGATCTTTCAGACACGCAAGTCTATTCTGCACAACTCCAGTAAAGCACATTGTTGTTGTTTGGTTGCTAAGGAGTGTCTGACTCTTTAGGACCCCATGGACTGCAGTACGCCAGGCTTCCCATCTCCCAGAGTTTCCTCAAGTTCATGTCCATTGACTTAGTGATACTATCTAACCACCTCATCCTCTGCTGCCCTCTTCTTTTGCCTTCTATCTTTCCCTGCATCAGCATATTTTTAAATGAATCAGCTTTTTTCATATCAGTTGACCAAATTATTGGAGCTTCAGCTTCAGCATCAGTCCTTCCAGTGAATATTCAGGCTTGATTTCCTTTAGGATTGACTGGCTTGATCTCCTTGCAGTCCAAGAGATTCCTGAGAGTCTTCTCCAACACCACAGTTTGAAAAAGCATCAATTCTTCGGCCCTCAGCTATTTTTATGGTCCAACTCTCTTTAAAAATTAAACCACATTAGTTCCACCCAGTTCCAACCGTTTTGCTATGCCACAAGGGAGTGTTTTAAACTAGCTCTTCTCTTATCTGTTGTTCTGTAAGACAAGCTCAAGAATTTCTGTTAATCTTTGGTTTCTCTTAACATTTGAAGTGTGGTTTCAGGATTTTTTTTTTTAACCTTATAGGGTATGGTTTCAATGTCATATATGCTGACATAACTGAAGGTTTATGTAATATTTTTTACAATGGTTATTTTAAATATTTTAAAAACTATTTACATATCCAATAACATAGTAAAACTTAAATAAATCCATATATACATCTTTATTGAGATATTAGTGCTATATTTTGTCAGTCACATATGATTATTGAGTAGCAGTACTAACTTTAAAAATTCATGGGAAATAATATTAAATGAATAAACTGGGATAAAAATATATATGTTACAGGAGTTAATTATATAATTATCACACACATACACATACAATAGGTAAGGCTAGGAGAAAATATAGCATTATATGCCATTGTAGCTCAGTTGGTAAAGAATCCACCTGCAATGCAGGAGACCCTGATTTGATTCCTGGGCTGCAAAGATTCCCTGGAGAAGGGAATGGCTACTCACTCCAGTATTCTGGCCTGGAGAATTCCATGGACTGTATATTCCATGGGGTGGCAAAAAGTCAGACAGGACGGGGTGACTTTCACTTCACTATGGCTATTTTTAGGTGAAGTGTTGAAAGGTGCTCTTTTATTTGCTTTTGTAATTTTTTATCTAGAATGTGCTAAAAACATGAAATGAAGTAAATAAAATAGTTCTTGTCTTGTCAGGTACAATGATGTAAGAATATTACCTTTTTTCCTACTATGCTGATCAAGTCCTTAAATTGTTAGGAAACACATTTAATTCATGGACCAAGATAGGTATTGATTACAAAATAACTATGGAATCTTAAAAATGAATGCCTTTTTATGTCATATAATATGATATAACAAACTCAAACTAAGGCATAGTAAAAGAAAAATAACTTATTTTAGTAAAATAAATATTTATAAGATATTTTATTTAATATGACACTGAATTGGGGCTATCAAGAATACAAAGTCATAGTCATCCAAGATATAAGAATTGAGATTGCTCAAGTACAGAAATAAGTATCCCAGATGAATTAATAGCCTGTATTCATAAAAGGGCAAAGGTGAATATAGGCATTCAAGTGAGAGGTGCTATGTCGCATTGATGAAATACAGATGGGACACAGTAATAATCACTTTAAACAATTTTCAAACAATTTATTACTTCTTGTAATATTTTAAAACAAGTATAGAAAAATTAAAACTTGTCCAAATGTGACTAATGAATGCTCCTAGTGGTAGAGTTATGATTGAGCATTGATAGTAGGATTTCTGACTTCTAAAATTACTGAAAATAACTTTATATCATTAAATATCTGTTTTTAAATCAACTTATGCCTAGTTAGGGCTTCCTCAGTGGCTCAGTGGTAAAGAATTTGCATGCAGTTCAGGAGACCCAGGGGATGTGGGTTCAATCTGTGGGTGGGGAAGACATCCTGGAGGACTGAATGGCAACCCACTCCAGTATTCTTGCCTGAAGAATCCAATGGACAGAAAAGCATGGTGGGCTACAGTCCATAGGTTTGCAAAGAATTGGACATGACTGAAGCAACCAAGAAGAGCAACCCCACATCCAAGGAGCAGTGGCTGCGCGAGGGCTGAGAGGAGCTACTCCACGTTCAAGGTCAGAAGGGGTGGCCGTGAGGAGATACCCCTCATCCAAGGTAAGGAGCAGCGGCTGCACTTTGCTGGAACAGCCCTGAAGCGATACCCCAGGTCCAAGGTAAGAGAAACCCAAGTAAGACGGTAGGTGTTGTGACAGGGCATCAGAGGGAAGACACACTGAAACCATAATCACAGAAAACTAGGCAATCTAATCACATGGACCACAGCCTTATCTAACTCAATGGAACTAAGGCATGCCGTGTGGGGCCACCCAAGACGGGCAGGTCATGATGGAGAGGTCTGACAGAATGTGGTCCACTGGAGAAGGGAATGGCAAACCACTTCAGTATTCTTGCCTTGAGAACCCCATGAACAGTATGGAAAGGCAAAATGATAGGATACTGAAAGAGGAACTCCCCAGGTCAGTAGGTGCCCAACATGCTACTGGAGATCAGTGGAGAAATAACTCAGAAAGAATGAAGGGATGGAGCCAAAGCAAAAACAATACCCAGTTGTGGATGTGACTGGTGATAGAAGCAAGGTCCAATGCTGTAAAGAGCAATATTGTATAGGAACCTGGAATGTCAGGTCCAGGAATCAAGGCAAATTGGAAGTGGCAAGAGTGAACGTCGACATTCTAGGAATCAGGGAACTAAAATGGACTGGAATGGGTGAATTTAACTCAGATGACCATTATATCTACTACTGCCGGCAGGAATCCCTTAGAAGAGTAGCCATCATGGTCAGTGAAAGAGTCCAAAATGCAGTACTTGGATGCAATCTCAAAAACGACAGAATGATCTCTGTTCGTTTCCAAGGCAAACCATTCAATATCACGGTAATCCAAGCCTATGCCTCAACCAGTAACGCTGAAGAAGCTGAAGTTGAACGCTTCTATGAAGACCTACAAATAGGAAAAGGAGTATGTCAATGCTGTATACTGTCACCCTGATTATTTAATTTATATGCAGAGTACATCATGAGAAATGATGGGCTGGAAGAAGCACAAGCTGGAATCAAGATTGCCGGGAGAAATATCAATAACCTCAGATATGCAGATGACACCAGCTTTATGGCAGAAAGTGAAGGGAACTAAAAAACCTCTTGATGAAAGTGAAAGAGAAGAGTGAAAAAGTTGTCTTAAAGCTCAACATTCAGAAAACTAAGATCATGGCATCTGGTCCCATCGCTTCATGGGAAATAGATGGGAAAACAGTGGAAACAGTATCAGACTTTTTTTCTTTGAGGGGGGGGCTCCAAAATCACTGCAGATGGTGATTGCAGCCATGAAATTAAAAGACACTTACTGCTTGGAAGGAAAGTTATGACCAACCTAGATAGCATATTGAAAAGCGGAGATGTTACTTTGCCAACAAAGGTCCGTCTAGTCAAGGCTATGGGTTTTCCAGTGGTCATATATGGATGTGAGAGTTGGACTGTGAAGAAAGCTGAGTGTCAAAGAATTGATGCTTTTGAACTGTGGTGTTGGAGAAGACTCTTGAGAGTCCCTTGGACTGCAAGGAGATCCAACCAGTCCATCCTAAAGGAGATCAGTCTTGGGTGTTCATTGGAAGGACTGATGCTGAAGCTAAAACTCCAGTACTTTGGCCACCTCATGCGAAGAGTTGACACATTGGAAAAGACTCTGATGCTGAGAGGGATTGGGGGCCGGAGAAGAAGGGGACGATAGAGGATGAGATGGCTGGATGGCATCACCGACTCCATGGACATGAGGTTGAGTGAACTCCGGGAGTTGGTGATGGACAGGGAGGCCTGGCGTGCTGTGATTCATCGGGTCACAAAGATCACAACTGAGCGACTAAACTGAACTGAACTGAAGCAACCAACCATGCACGCATGCCTAGTTTACCAACTAATTTAAAAATTTCTCTTCTGTACCACTTCTACTTTTTAATTCTGCTGCTCAGAGGTACTTTTAATTGATTCCTCTTTTATCTAGTTTTCTTTTTTTTTTTTCATTTTTTTATGTCACATGTTACAACTATTAATTAATATGTTTCAATTCACATCACATTTTTTGACTAACTGCATGGGAATAAGTGATTTAATATTTAAATAACCTACCCCTTCAACATCCATTCAAATATACCTGATATAATTTTGATATTGTGAGACAGATGAGCAATTAGGGCTTATTGTATTGGAGTATGAAAATATAATCAATAGTTGAGCCATATTTGATTGACTTTTTTTCTTTGTTAAACTATCTCATATATTTATGTGAGATTATGGAGTTGGTGATGGACAGGGAGGCCTGGCGTGCTGCAATTCATGGGGTCGCAAAGAGTCGAACACGACTGAGTGACTGAACCGAACTGAATGGTTAATGTGGTTGGTTTCTTTGTACTTATCAGTATTTTTTCATTCAACTCTGCTAGAAGTGACATTAACTACTGAAATATCTTAATGCCTTAAGGAAGTAAAAGTTACACATTGTCTGTGTGTGGCTGTATTCCTTCCTGGGGCTATGCCTCACCCAGCTCCCCAGTAGTTGGATATTTAGGCAGAGCTGATATTCTGAGATGTACCTTGAAATTTCCTCTGCCTCTGCTCTCACCTGTATTTCATCTTCATATTCTCAGCCTTGTTTAATTCCCTCATTGTAGTAGAACTTATATCCAGTGGGACTTTCTGATAAAATGGGCCAAATAATAATTTTTTGATTCTCAAATGTCTGAAAAAGTCTTCCTTCTTCTCTCCGACTCTCCTTCATATCTATTTTATATTTATTTTCTCCTTAAATTGCTCTAACCTTACTCTCAGATGATGATAATCTTGATCCATACATCACTAAGAGGACTGAAACAATCAGAAGGAACCTTCAGTCTATCAGCTTCCATCTGTCAGCTTGAATCTCAGCTGACAAACTGTTTCATCTCTCCTGTTACTAATGATGCATTGTCCTTATTCCAAGCAAAGGTAAGCTCTCCATAATTGCCTGGCATGTCTTAGACTCAATTTCATCTCAAATTCATAAAGACATCACTCTATCAATTTTCCCATATTTTATCATCATCATTTCTCTCTCTCTCTCTCTCTTTTGGGTCATTTTCTTCAGCATACAACCATGCTATTATTTTTCCCAGAAAGAAAAATTGCCCTGATCTCTCTCTTCTTTCAACTACTATCTCATTTTTCTTCTCTTCTATGGAACAAAACGTTATATGTTTTTAAAACATATCATATCTTGTTTATGACAGCCTATTCTCTCTTAAACTGACTACAGTTAGATTTCTGCCCCATCACTTCAAAATTACCAGATAAACTTCCTTTATCAAATCAGCAATGATTTCTTGTTGTGAAATACAATGAACTTACTTCAGCCTTCCTTTGTTGAAAATCAGTGGCGTTTGACACTACCGATTAACACTTGTTCTGAAACACCTTCTTCACTTGGTTTCTGTGATATTCTTCTAATCTAATTTTTCTTTTACCTTTCTGGTTATTTCTTTAGCTGGTCAGTCTCTTGAACTGGCTCATCTCACCAATGTAAAAATGTGCTTCTAGGCTTGGTCCTTTATTTTCTCTTCTTGCTCACTGCCTAAGCAATCTTAATGTTCTTCCCTTATCTTCAGGTACCATGTACATGATGTTAGGAAAACTGATGGAGTAATATTTTTAATAAATGAAATGGAATGGGGTACAAAACATACTAGGTAATCATGCAGTTTACCTTTTTCTTGGAATAAGGACAACACATTTTTTGTATGCTCACTACCTATGCAATCATATGCATTTTTCTTGTCTTTAACTACCATGTATATTATGATGACTATAATCAGAACTTCTCTTCTGTCTTTCCATATCTACATTTATAATGACCTTCTTGACATAGCCTCTTCAATGATAATCAGGCATTTCACATATACTTTTTATAAATGGAGATAATGACGGCTCAACAAACATGTGCATACTGTGATCGTGTCTATTCCACTAAAGGGCAACTCTATTATTTCAATTGTTCAAATTAAATATCTTGACATTATTTTTAACAGCTTTCTTGTCTTCATACTCTAGATCTAGTCCATCACCAAATTCTAAGAGCTTAACCTTCAAAACCTGGCATTCTTCTAAAATAGCCAGGATTCACCCATGTTTCCTCATTCCTATTGCCACAACTCAGTCTAAGCCACCTTTGTCCCTGCCTGAACTATTGCAGTACCCGCGTAACTGATGTCCTTCATTCTGTCCTGGCATCATATTTGTGCTAAAATTTATGTCTGAAATGTTCAAACTCTTTTCCAGCTTTCCATTTCACTCAAAGTTTACCCAAAGTCTTTAATATGATCTCCAATATTTAACATATAACCCCAATTCTACCCTTAGTTCATTGATCTCTTGTCTCGATCTTCTTTCTCTCATAGCTTAAAGTATACTAACTTCTTCCTAGAATTTGGATATGCTATATCATACGTACAGTTCAAGCCTTTTGTTTCCTGTAGAACTCTTTGGAATACAATTATCCAAATTCTATTACTATATTACTTCTTTTGTTTACTCAAAAACCAATTTTCAGTGAAGACTATTTATTGCACTCAGCCCTTATCCAAGTCTAAAATTCTCTATTTTTACCTATTTATTTTGATCCTACTATTAAAACATAAACTATGCTAAAGGATTTTAGAACATATTTTTCTCCTTAGTACCTATAACAGTGACTGAGGATAATTTTGTTATTGTTTTTCAGTCACTAAGTTGTGTCCAATTCTTTGAAACCCCATGGACTGAGGCACACCAGGCTCCTCTGACCTCCACTATCTCAATGACTGAGGCATTACAAGTATTCAAAAATGCTTGGATAATAGGATAAGTACATGAGTAAACTGGGTTGCTAGTCTATATAATCAGTTAAAGATTGGGCATTTGACGGATCAAAATTTTGAAGAAAGTGCTTCACTATTTCTAACTTATGGTATTGATGTGATGAAATAAAATGTGTCATTTCTCCTCCTATTCTTAGATGACTTAAGGGCTTTCTTCTAAAATTTGAATGACATTAGGGCTTTAATCCTAATGTTCTAATGTTTATATCAGTGTGGGCTTTTCTTTGTTTTTCCACACCCACCACTTAGTGGTGGGCAATTTTAAACAAGAAACAATCAAAATATCTTCTCTGGCATTTCCTGTACTCCCCGTTTTGGGACCTTTTAATAACCACATACAACAGTTTCAGCACTGATTCTCTAATTTTCTTATCTCTTCTCTGCTATTTTCAGTATCTTGGTAGTTTTGTTCTCTAATATGACTTTTTTTTTCAATTTTATATCCTGATACATGTCTTGATTATTTTCATTACTGTCATTATATATGTAATTATATATATGTGTGTATATATATATACACACACACACCAAAGATTTATTTACATTTCCTTGGAATATTTTACTTTATACAGACTTTAGAGTAGATGGATAGAATACCATTGAGATATATATATATAATTTTTTTAGGATATTGAGTATAGATTTTTAAAAAAAAAAATCTTTTCTACTCCATACATTGTCTGTTTCTACAGTAGTCCTTCATTGTGTTAGCATTCTTTCATATTGGAAGATTTCCTCAGTTGTCTAGTGATTCCTGCTTCTTTGTCCATAGTTGATAGTTAAGAACTCTAAAATCTACCAGAATCTCTGTGAGGGTAGCAGGGCTTTGGATGGGAATATTTCTTCCTTTCTGTGCTCAAGGATGCAAGCTTCTACTCTTTTCTCTGCTTTTCAGCATGTGTTATTACCATCAGCTCCATCTGATTCTTCCAATATGATGCCTGTTGAAACTCTCGAGAGAGTAAACCTCTAGCCTGGATGCATCACACAAGGAAATTTTAGCTCCAGAGATATCTGTACTTTCAAGAGTATCAGTGTGAAAATTCCTGTGGATTTCTGGGATACTGCCCTGAAAATGGGTTTGTTCCTAGGCATTTTTTTCCTGCCAGCTTAAGTCTCAGTTTTTTTCTTATCTGATAAATCAGTTGTCACTGGTGCCCTTATCACCAGCTTCCAGCATTTTGCTTATGTTGCTTTTTCTCCTGTATCTTTGACCTTGTGAATTTTACTTCCTATCTCCCTCTGTCTCTGCTTTTTAACCTTCTTTTTCTTACATTATTGGAATTTCAGGAAGCAATAGATAAAAATCTATGTATTTACTCACAATAGATAAAATATATTTATTTACTCGCAATAAATAAAAATCTATGTATTTACAAAGTTTGAATCACTTATAATCAGGAAACAAAATGCTTATTTCCTGTCCCTATACCCAAAAGAAAGCAGTGGTCATACACAAGAAAGTTAGAGAAGCTGAAAATTATATTTTAAGTCTGAGTTGAAAGAGTTAAAATTTCATACTAACATATAATGTTTATACCTGAACAAGTAACCCTGTCCTCTTTTTCAGGCATTGTGATAAATTTGCATAAATTTTCATACTATATTTAATCAAGATAAAACAACAGTAATACATAAAACATGTAAAAAAACAAAAACCAATAATGTAGATGGGTGTTGATAATATATTATGAAAAAAAGAAACAGAAGCTGATAGTTATAAAAAATAATTCTATAAAATAAAAGTTACAGTACCAGAAAGAACCAATACACTCTCCTGACAATAAATTTATTTGTTGCCCAAATAGTAAACACGGGCCTTTATTATAGATTCTCAAATGACCATCTTCCTCCCTCTAAAGAGACTGAAATAAAAGCCTACTTCATAGCATACTGTTATGATATTACCTTAGTGTGACTTTTTGTAAACTGACCTTAATTTTGGGAATCTATCCCATTAATACATTAATGACTAGGCAGAATTCAAAATGTTAATTCAGTGCCAAATGTTCTGACTGTGTTAAATCTAAGTTGGCAAATTATTTTCTTTATAAAGTGGGAACAATTTCTAAAATTAAATATGAAGGTCCTTTGGTAACCATGAAAGTGTTCTTACCCTAAACAAAATTTGAATATTGTTACCAATTGCAAGAACTTGCTTTTCAATGGCATCATCAGAAAACATTATGTTCTTTTACTTCAATATCATGTAAGTACCAAATTGAATTTTCTGATGTAATAATACAACTTAGTATATGTGGCTTTATGCTACATTTAATGTCACTATGAGCAAGTAGACTAATGAAATAATAAAGAAAAAAGGAAAAAAATAAAAGCTCCAATTTCATATTTTCTTTGCAGTTTTACACTTCCTTAAGATAAGGCAGCTCTTTTTAAAGTGCATTTGGCATGACATCATTTTATTTTGTCTTTAAACAAAACTCTAGAGTTGACAGAATAGACTGCATCCTAGCTTATAGAAAGATATATAAAAAAAAACATAATAATATATAAGGAAAACATGGCTAAATTTGTATTAGTTACAAACTTTTAGAAAATTAACTAGTCCAAGGTTCTTTTCAATAATGTATCCACATTCTTTACTACGTATTTTAATGTGAACATTCTATAATTCTTAGAATTTTATACACAATGGGTAAATATGCTTTCAAAACCTTAAGTATTTCCCAGTTTTCTAAATATCCACATTTACATTCTTTGTGGTGTGGTTTTTAATTATAGCAACTTTAGTCACCAGCATATCAAGCATTTAAAAGAAGAGACATTCTGATGCTCCAAAAGAGGCAGAATTTTAATCTAGTGTTTTTTTTGTTTTTTTTTTTTAATTTCACTGAACCATGTAAGTAAATTTCATTGTCCACCTTAGATCCTCTGCATTACTGTCATTCTAGGGTAGCTTAAAATTTAAGGTGAAAATAGTTTCCCACTGGTCTAGTGAAAATTTATTTGAATTCCTCTTTATTTTTATTTTTTTAATACCTATGGTAAGAGTGACATACCCAGGCTCCAATAGAGGCGGCTGCCCTTGGGTCAGTCATGTCTTTTGATGTGGAAACCACCTCCTTAGGATCAAAAGGAAGCAGCACAGCCTGGGTTTGGATTTCTGCGCATTTCTCCTATTGAGAAGACCCTTTATGAAATACCTATGGTTCAGAAGGGATTTGTTTTAGCGCAAGTGCTTAGCCTGCCACACTAGACTAGCTCTGAGGGACTGAAGAGTCACTAAATTCAGGAGCTTCACAACCTGAGTTATTTAGGGCGGCTTAGAAAAGAACACAGAAGACAGAACCCATTTGGGCTTTCTGCTTAGTCCAAAATACCTTTTATCATCTGCATGAAAAATATTTCAGAGTGAGTCAAGGAGAGGATAGTAAATAAACAAATGCAGAGTAAAAGGCTCAGGAAAGCATACGCAAGGTAGGCTAAGATAGAAAATGCAATCTGGGTGCCAACGTGACCCTCTGAGTCTCAGTGAAAGGATGTTTAACTTAGGTCAGCAATTCCATCGGTACTTTCTATTTTTCTCTGGCCAGAGGCTACCTTACATAGGTGCAGTGGAGTCCACCAAACATTTCTAAAGAGGTAAAACTTCAAAAGAGAACTGACAAACATTTTATGAAACTTCCTTTTGCAGGTGGATTTTAAAGGCTGAACAGGGAGTGGAGGTAATCCTCCCAGGCTGCATCAGAAAGCTTGAACAGATGAAGTGAAAACACATCAATTTGAGATTAAAAAGAAATCACTGCTGCTGTCTTGGTTATTGAATATTTTCTCCAATAAAAAGCATTTTAATCAATTCAAATTTGGTTACTCCTGAAATTCACTGTTTTGGAACATAAAGAGACAGAGAGTATCCACTGGCTTTGCATTACTTCTGTTACTTTTTTGTTACTGTTATTTTTGTCATTCCTCATATATATGATATGTGAAATTGTTAGTTTTCAGTTTTCCAAAACTCCTGATTTCCCCACTATTTTTAGATTAATGATAAAAATTATCAATGCCAGTCATTTTGCCCTAAGTTGATCAAAACAATTACCTTCAATTTCTATTTATTTAAATGAAGGACTGAAATCAAGAATCAATTAAAAGAGCCCTCATTCCTATTTTTAAAGGCTACAACACAAATGTTTCTATTATAACTATTTGCAACATTGTAAACAATAACATAATTAGACACCTATAAAATTCTGATTTATTGATGTAGCAAAATTACAACACTCCTTACATTCTTGTTAAGGTAATAGTTTATATTTTCAGTTCAGCTCAGTCAATCAGTCAAGTGCCACTCTTTGTGACCCCATGGACTGCAGCGTGCCAGGCTTCCCTGTCCATCACCAACTCTCAAAGCTTGCTCAAACTCATATCTATCGAGTTGGTGATGTCATCTAACCATCTCATCCTCTGTCATCCCCTTCTCCTCCTCTCTTCAATCTTTTCCAGCATTGAGGTCTTTTCCAATGAGTCAGTTCTTCACATCAGATGGCCAAAGTATTGGAGTTTCAGCTTCAGAATGAGTCCTCCCAATGAATATTCAGGACTAATTTCCTTTAGGATGGACTGGTTGGATCTCCTTGCAGTCCAAGGGACTTTCAAGAGTCTTCTTCAACACCACACTTCAAAAGCATCAGTTCTTTGGCATTCAGCTTTCTTTATAATCCAACTCTCACATCCACACATGACTACTGGAAAAACCATAGCTTTGACTAGATAGACCTTTGTTGGCAAAGTAATGTCTCTTCTTTGTAATATACTGTCTAGATTGGTCATAGCTTTTCTTCCAAGGAGTGTCTTTTAATTTCATGGCTGCAGTCACCATATGCAGTGATTTTGGAACCCAAAAAAGTAAAGTCAGTCACTGTTTCCTTTGTTTCCCTCTCTATTTGCCATGAAGTAATTTCCACAGTTTGTTGTGATCCACACAGTCAAAGGCCTTGGCATACTCAACAAAGCAGATGTTTTATTGGAACTCTCTTGCTTTTTCTATGATCCAATGAATGTTGGCAATCTGATATCTGGTTCCTCTGCCTTTTCTAAATCCAGCTTGAACATCTGGAACTTCACGGTTCATGTACCTTTGAAGCCTGGCTTGGAGAAGTTTGAGCATTATTTTGCTAGTATGTGAGATAAGTGCAGTTGTGTGATTTGCTAGCATAGGAGATGAGTGTTTATATTTTCAAAACCTCTTGAATTAGGGGAGTATTTGTTCCAGATGATTAAAATACACTAGGCTAGAATTATTGTAAATGCCAGTTCTACTTCCTTTTGAGAGATTAGAAAATAACATTCACCATTTTTAATCAATCAATCACTACTTACCCTCTGCTAACATGTGTCTATTTTATAATGCATTGCAATGTCTTTAAAATGCTCATTTCAAATGTTATTATCAGGAAAAACTCAGAAGTACTTTAAGTCTCATAGTTCTTTGATTATCATTAGATAAAAGGGAAAAAATGCCATCTATTGACTTGGTTTTTTCCTTTTTTGTTGTTGCTATTTTTTTTTTTTAATGGCTTTAGGCATGGTGAACTTTGTTAATTTCAAGAAGTACTCCTTGGTGAGTTAGGTGGCTCAAATGAAATAAGTCAAGAAAGTGAAAAATGTTCATGTTGTGTTTGATGCTTTTGAAATTTTCTGTGTCAAGATAGTTTGCCTACGGACATATTTTCCCACTTTCTCTAAGTTGTTTTGCCATACCTGCCAACTAATTCCTTAGACACATTTCTCTTCATGGTGCTTTTTCAAAATGCATTGCTTAGCTCAGTTGAAACTTGTAAAACCTCTTACATTTTTTTTTTAAGAAATTGCCCTTTAACTTTATTTTGTTTTAAGGTAAAAACCTGATATATCACTTCATATATTTCACATGTTATCAGGCTAAGTTTGTACTTCCCTCATGACCATATGAGCTCAGTCATCTAATCATTGCATTTGGAAAAACAAGTGGTTATAATGGGATTTTTCGTTCTCCCTTTATTCTTTGTTTGCTTTTTAATTTACCCTTAAGAGATATAAGTTAATTACCATTTGTGTTTTTAACCTTCAGCAAAGTATACTTTATTTTCTGTGGTGAGACAGCATTTTATGTATTGTGCCTTTCATATATATCATACATTTTTACTGTATAGGGGAAAGTATAGCATTTATTTACTGCCTACTCTGTGACAAGCACCATGAATGGTTTGAAATGTATACTTTCATTAAATACTAAGTATATTATATATTAAGCTTATTTAAGAATTAGAAATCTAAGGTACTGAATATATAAAGCAATTTTCCAAAGTCATAGAATTAATAACTGTCAGGGATAAATCTTTAAGTTAACATAATTGCCAAAGTATATAATTTTTCTCAACTTTATAGTATTACTGATGTGGTTCAACCCGTATAATACTAAGCATGAAGTGACTATGTAAGAATATCTCCTGAGCTCCAAGAACTAAAGGGAATAGATGTTTAATGGTGATACAGAGAAGTGATGTGCTTAGTGAAATAACTCTCAGCTTAGACAAAAACAAGAAACTGATTCTTCTCATTAGAATCTCATTTAAGCATATCCATCTTATGTAAAACCACCAAAAGCACAGAAAAGAAAGCACTGAATAGAGCAGAATTCAATTTTTAATAAACAGTCATTCTAAGTGAAATAAGTAAAACCAAGTACAGTGGATCCTCATTGTTCATCAATTCTATGTTTGAGAATTTCTCTTTTCACTAAAACTTCTGTATGACCCTCCCAGAACAACACTCATGGGATTATCATATACAAACAACTATACATAAAGTAGATAACCTACAAGGACCTACTGTATAGCACAAGGAGCCATACACAATTTACGTAATACCTATAAGGGAAAATAATTAGAAAATGAATATATATATATGCACACACATATATACAAAATACACTTATCAGATCAGATCAGATCAGTCGCTCAGTTGTGTCCGACTCTTTGCGACCCCATGAATCACAGCACGCCAGGCCTCCCTGTCCATCACCAACTCCCAGAGTTCACCAAGACTCACGTCCATCGAGTCAGTGATGCCATCCAGCCACTTATAGGTATTGTATAAATTATGTGTGTGTGTATATATATATGTGTGTGTGTGTGTGTGTATAACTAAACCACTGTGTTGTATACCTAACACAATATTGTAACACAATATTGTAAATCAAATATACTCCAATTAAAAAAAACAAAACAAAACAGAAACAACCACAGAACACTTGTGGTGTTATACACTGTGGGATATACACAGAATGACAAAAGTTCACATTACTCAACACACATTTCCAGCTGATGTCAAATAAGATGACAGCTGACCTTCTTGTTTCAGTTCTCATACTATAAACAATTGTTCTTTTTGTAGTCTATTTAAATGCCACAGTTCTGTTTTTTGTGCTTTTTTGTTGATTATTTCACTTTCTAAATTGCCCTCAAGGGTAGTATCAAAGTGCTGTCCACCTACTAAAAGTGCAGGAAAGCTCTGATATATCATCTAAAGAGAATACATATGTTAGAAAAGCTACATTCAGGCATTAATTATGGTGCTGTGGGCTTTGCATGTGTGGGTGCTTGGTCAAGCAGTCATGTCTGACTCTTTGTAACCCTGTGGACTGTAGCCTGCCAGGCTCCTCTGTTCATGGGATTTTCCAGGCAAGAATACTGGAGTGGGTTGCCACTTCCTCCTCCAGGGGATCTTCCTGACACAGGGATTGAACTGGTGTCTCCTGTGTCTCCTTCTTTGGCAAGCAGATTCTTTACCACTGAGCCACCTGGGAAGGCCATTGACTGTGAGTTCAATTTTAATAAAGCAACGCTGTATTAAATAAGGTGTCTTTAAAATAAGCATATATAAAACAAAGCTATGTTTTGATTTGTTGACAAAAATGTTAGGACTAGAAGCTTGCAGGAAACTAACTCTGTATTTCTCCTAGGAACAATGGTTTGTGCTAAGTCGCTTCAGTTGTGTCCAACTCTTTGAGACCCCATGGACTGAAGCCCGCCAGGCTCCTCTGTCCATGGGATTCTCCAGGCAAGAATACTAGAGCGGGTGGCCATTTCCTCCTACAGGGGATCTTCCCAACCCAGGGATCAAACCCTTTTCTCTTACATTTCCTGTATTGGCAGCCGGGTTCTTTACCACTAGCACCACCTGAGAGGGCCCTAGGAAAAATGGCTCAGTATTCACTGAATAGTGAATGATTCAGTTTTTGCAGAGACTTTATAGAACATAATTACTGGGTATAACAAAAACTGAATATAGTTAGCATTCTTCCAAAACATCAGAGTGGGTAAATCTAGGTTTGCAAGATAGTTTAAAATCATCAGCACTTTAGAGTCTTTATAAATGCTAGACTATAATACTTCAGTCAGTATCAAGAGATATTATCACAATACAATATTATTTCTCATTTACTAGAAACAAGTCATTCTGAATTTCCAATTGTACTTAATGCTAACATCTAAAATTATTTCCTGAATATTTAACAATTGCTTTTCTAAAGGCAGTAGTATACTACTGTACTAAAAAATGAATTTTTATTCATTCACTCCTCTTTGGAAGATTTTCTTATATTAGAAAAAGCAAGCAATCCTAAATATAATTTTCTGTGAATGCATAATAAGTTAGGTGATAATCTTTAAGTACCTTTGAAATTTTTCTTCAAATTTATCTATAAATTATTTCTCACTTAGGTGACATTGCTGTGTAAAATCATTTTATATATACTTTTATGATAATAAAACTTTAAACAATAGTAAATTAACATAAGCACTGATACATAAAAAGGTAATTCTCACTCTGTGCATCCATGAGAGAAACTATTAATGATTCTTTTGCAGATTGTATTTGAATAAGATAATAAAAGTTAATAACACATTTCCCTCTAGCTCTACTGGTGAAACAAAGTATTTAAGACATATCTACTGTAATGCATTAAACGCACAGCAATGGTGCTATTTTAGATAAGTTAGTCTAGGTCTATTTTGGTAATTGTTTTAAAATAACCATCTATTTATTCTTGGTTCTTTTCATAGCATTACACATATTTGACTAAAGAGAAGACTAGTCCACAGCTTGCAGATAAACTACTGTTTGGAAGAAACTTAAATCATGAAAGGAAACATATTTGGACAAAAAATTTATGTATATGCATTTTTACAAAATTTATGTACATGATTAATTTATCTAATAATTCAATACACACTTTTTATTTATAAAAATTCCAAGCCAATATATTTTGAAGCAAAGCCTTTGAACAGTCACAAATAGTTGTTTCAAATTCTATATGTTTAAGCCCTGAGGAAAATATAGAAAGATATATATTTTTTCCTTTTAAGATGGGAATTCTCTTGTTGAGTTAAGGCATAGTATAACAAAATTATTAGCAATTTTTTAAAAGTTAGGAAGATCTATAAAGAGTCAAGTTTTGGAAAAGTCACATCAATTCTCTGAATTTTTGTTTTCTCATCTATAAAATGGGGATAATCATAACCGTTATGATTATTGGTTATGGGAAGCTAATATGGGAAGCTATGGGAAGCTAATTGATAATTATGACTAATATTTAATAATTGCTTAAAGACTGTTTTATATTATAAGCCATTGTTGTTATCAACACTGGATGCTCTGCAATACAAAATGAATTTAAATTTAATATAACAACACATTTTTTTCTAAAAGAGACAGAGGAGATGGCTACCAAATGAAACTTTTGAAGAAATGAAACATTTTAAGATATTATTCTCTTTATTCATTATGGTCCCTTGACAATACTGTATATATTTTCATGTTTGAGGATATAAAGAAAAGAAAAAAAGGTTGAAAAGGCCCTGAGTAAAGATGATTGTTCTCATGTTCTTTTTGTTGAATATTCACTAAGTCATAGCCAACTCTTACACTCTAAGTGTAATAATTACACTAAGTCCATAAGTTGGATATGACTTATGGACTGAGACCACCAGGCTTCCTCAGTCTTCACTATCTCCTGGAGTTTGTTCAACTTCATGTCCATTGAGTCAGTGATGCTATCATCCTCTTTGGCCTTCTTCTCCTTTTGCCTTCAACCTTTCCCAGCTTCAAGGACTTTTCTAATGTTTCACCCTTCACATCAGGTGGCTGAAGTATTGCAGCTTCAGCTTTAGCATCAGTCCTTCCAGTAAATATCCAGGGTTGATTTCCTTTAGGATTAACTGGTTTGATCTCCTAGCAGTCCAAGGGACTCTCTTCAAGAGTCTTTCCAGAACCACAATTCAAAAGCATCAATTCTTTGGCTCTCAGTCTTCTTTATGGTCCAACTCTCACATACATACATGAATACTGGAAAACCACAGCTTTGACTATATGGACCTTTGTCAGAAAAGGGATGATTTTGCTTTTTGTAAAATACTCTGTCTAGGTTTGTCATAGCTCTCTTTTCAAGGAACAAGCATCTTTTAATTTAATGGCTGCAGTCACCAACAGCAGTGATTTTGGAACCCAAGAAAAGAAAATCTGTCACTGTTTCCAACTTTTCCCCATGTATTGGCCATGAAGTGATGGGACCAGATGCCATGATCTTAGTTTTTTTAATGTTGAGTTTTTTTTTTTAATTTCAATATATTTATTTTAATTGGAGTCTAATTACTTTACAATATTATATTGATTTTTGCCATACATTAACATGAATCTGCCACGGGTGTACACGTGTTCAACATCCTGAACTCCCCTCCCATTTCCCTCCCCGTACC